>NC_068450.1:1155866-1171068 GCF_023373465.1 Oncorhynchus keta | reverse complement strand
ATTACACTGGACTCTATCAGACTATTACCAGGGTTAGTTAGGTTATACTGACTCCTATCAGACTATTACCAGGGTTATAGTTAGGGTTATACTGACTCCAGACTATCAGTTAGGTTATACTGACATCAGACTACCAGGGTTAGTTAGGTTATACTGACTCTATCAGACTATTACCAGGGTTAGTTAGGGTTATACTGACTCTATCAGACTATTACCAGGGTTAGTTAGGGTTATACTGACTCCATCAGACTATTACCAGGGTTAGTTAGGGTTATACTGACTCTATCAGACTATTACCAGGGTTAGTTATACTGACTCCTATCAGACTATTACCAGGGTTAGTTACACTGACCTATCAGACTATTGCCAGGGTTAGTTACACTGACTCCTATCAGACTATTACCAGGGTTAGTTACACTGACTCCTATCAGACTATTACCAGGGTTAGTTAGGGTTATACTGACTATTACCAGGATCAGACTATTACCAGGGTTAGTTATACTGACTCCTATCAGACTATTACCAGGTTAGTTACACTGACTCCTATCAGACTATTGCCAGGGTTAGTTACACTGACTCCTATCAGACTATTACCAGGGTTAGTTACACTGACTCCTATCAGACTATTACCAGGGTTAGTTAGGGTTACACTGACTCTATCAGACTATTACCAGGGTTAGTTACACTGACTCCTATCAGACTATTACCAGGGTTAGTTACACTAACTCCTATCAGACTATTACCAGGGTTAGTTACACTGACTCCTATCAGACTATTACCAGTGTTACACTGACTCCTATCAGACTATTACCAGGGTTAGTTAGGGTTACACTAACTCCTATCAGACTATTACCAGGGTTAGTTAGGGTTACACTGACTCCTATCAGACTATTACCAGGGTTAGTTAGGGTTACACTGACTCCTATCAGACTATTACCAGGGTTAGTTAGGGTTATACTGACTCTATCAGACTATTACCAGGGTTAGTTACACTGACTCATATCAGACTATTACCAGGGTTACACTGACTCCTATCAGACTATTACCAGGGTTAGTTAGGGTTACACTGTCTCCTATCAGACTATTACCAGGGTTAGTTAGGGTTACACTGAGCTCCTATCAGACTGTTACCAGGGTTAGTTACACTGACTCCTATCAGACTATTACCAGGGTTAGTTAGGGTTACACTGACTCCTATCAGACTATTACCAGGGTTAGTTAGGGTTACACTGACTCCTATCAGACTATAACCAGGGTTAGTTAGGGTTATACTGACTCTATCAGACTATAACCAGGGTTAGTTAGGGTTACACTGACTCTATCAGACTATTACCAGGGTTAGTTACACTGACTCTATCAGACTATTACCAGCGTTAGTTAGGTTACACTGACTCCTATCAGACTATAACCAGGGTTAGTTAGGGTTACTGACTCCTAAATCAAATCAAATCAAATTTTATTTGTCACATACACATGGTTAGCAGATGTTAAATGCGAGTGTAGCGAAATGCTTGTGCTTCTAGTTCCGACAATGCAGTGATAACCAACAAGTAATCTAACTAACAGTTCCAAAACTACTGTCTTATACACAGTGTAAGGGGATAAGGAATATGTACATAAGGATATATGAATGAGTGATGGTACAGAGCAGCATACAGTAGATGGTATCGAGTACAGTATATACATATGAGATGAGTGTGTAGACAAAGTAAACAAAGTGGCATAGTTAAAGTGGCTAGTGATACATGTGTTACATAAGGATGCAGTCGATGATGTAGAGTACAGTATATACATATGCATATGAGATGAATAATGTAGGGTAAGTAACATTATATAAGGTAGCATTGTTTAAAGTGGCTAGTGATATATTTACATAATTCCCATCAATTCCCATTATTAAAATGGCTGGAGATGGGTCAGTGTCAATGACAGTGTGTTGGCAGCAGCCACTCACTGTTAGTGGTGGCTGTTTAACAGTCTGATGGCCTTGAGATAGAAGCTGTTTTTCAGTCTCTCGGTCCCAGCTTTGATGCACCTGTACTGACCTCGCCTTCTGGATGATAGCGGGGTGAACAGGCAGTGGTTCGGGTGGTTGATGTCCTTGATGATCTTTATGGCCTTCCTGTAACAACGGGTGGTGTAGGTGTCCTGGAGGGCAGGTAGTTTGCCCCCGGTGATGCGTTGTGCAGTCCTCACTACCCTCTGGAGAGCCTTACGGTTGAGGGCGGAGCAGTTGCCGTACCAGGCGGTGATACAGCCCGCCAGGATGCTCTCGATTGTGCATCTGTAGAAGTTTGTGGGTGCTTTTGGTGACAAGCCGAATTTCTTCAGCCTCCTGAGGTTGAATAGGCGCTGCTGCGCTTCTTCACGACGCTGTCAGTGTGAGTGGACCAATTCAGTTTGTCTGTGATGTGTATGCCGAGGAACTTAAAACTAGCTACCCTCTCCACTACTGTTCCATCGATGTGGATAGGGGGTGTTCCCTCTGCTGTTTCCTGAAGTCCACAATCATCTCCTTAGTTTTGTTGACGTTGAGTGTGAGGTTATTTTCCTGACACCACACTCCGAGGGCCCTCACCTCCTCCCTGTAGGCCGTCTCGTCGTTGTTGGTAATCAAGCCTACCACTGTTGTGTCGTCCGCAAACTTGATGATTGAGTTGGAGGCGTGCGTGGCCACGCAGTCGTGGGTGAACAGGGAGTACAGGAGAGGGCTCAGAACGCACCCTTGTGGGGCCCCGTGTTGAGGATCAGCGGGAGGAGATGTTGTTGCCTACCCTCACCTGGGGGCGGCCCGTCAGGAAGTCCAGTACCCAGTTGCACAGGGCGGGGTCGGACCCAGGGTCTCGAGCTTGATGACGAGCAGTTGGAGGGTACTATGGTGTTGAATGCCGAGCTGTAGTCGATGAACAGCATTCTCACATAGGTATTCCTCTTGTCCAGGTGGGTTAGGGCAGTGTGCAGTGTGGTTGAGATTGCATCGTCTGTGGACCTATTTGGGCGGTAAGCAAATTGGAGTGGGTCTAGGGTGTCAGGTAGGGTGGAGGTGATATGGTCCTTGACTAGTCTCTCAAAGCACTTCATGATGACGGAAGTGAGTGCTACGGGCGGTAGTCGTTTAGCTCAGTTACCTTAGCTTTCTTGGGAACAGGAACAATGGTGGCCCTCTTGAAGCATGTGGGAACAGCAGACTGGTATAGGGATTGATTGAATATGTCCGTAAACACACCGGCCAGCTGGTCTGCGCATGCTCTGAGGGC
This sequence comes from Oncorhynchus keta, assembly GCF_023373465.1. NCBI lineage: Eukaryota > Metazoa > Chordata > Actinopteri > Salmoniformes > Salmonidae > Oncorhynchus > Oncorhynchus keta. The sequence continues at coordinate 1,167,811 of NC_068450.1, read as the reverse complement.
GCGGCTGGGGATGCCGTCTGGGCCTGCAGCCTTGCGAGGGTTAACACGTTTAAATGTCTTACTCACCTCGGCTGCAGTGAAGGAGAGACCGCATGTTTCCGTTGCAGGCCGTGTCAGTGGCACTGTATTGTCCTCAAAGCGGGCAAAAAAGTTATTTAGTCTGCCTGGGAGCAAGACATCCTGGTCCGTGACTGGGCTGGATTTCATCTTGTAGTCCGTGATTGACTGTAGACCCTGCCACATGCCTCTTGTGTCTGAGCCGTTGAATTGAGATTCCACTTTGTCTCTGTACTGACGCTTAGCTGGTTTAATAGCCTTGCGGAGGAATAGCTGCACTGTTTGTATTCAGTCATGTTGCCAGACACCTTGCCCTGATTAAAAGCAGTGGTTCGCGCTTTCAGTTTCACGCGAATGCTGCCATCAATCCACGGTTTCTGGTTAGGGAATGTTTTTATCGTTGCTATGGGAACGACATCTTCGACGCACGTTCTAATGAACTCGCACACCGAATCAGCGTATTCGTCAATATTCCCATCTGACGCTGTCTGAAACATATCCCAGTCCACGTGATGGAAGCAGTCTTGGAGTGTAGAGTCAGCTTGGTCTGACCAGCGTTGGACAGACCTCAGCGTGGGAGCCTCTTGTTTTAATTTCTGCCTGTAGGCAGGGATCAGCAAAATGGAGTCGTGGTCAGCTTTTCCGAAAGGGGCGGGGCAGGGCCTTATATGCGTCGCGGAAGTTAGAGTAACAATGATCCAAGGTTTTACCACCCCTGGTTGCGCAATCGATATGCTGATAAAATTTAGGGAGTCTTGTTTTCAGATTGGCTTTGTTAAAATCCCCAGCTACAATGAATGCAGCCTCCGGATAAATGTTTTCCAGTTTGCAAAGAGTTAAATAAAGTTCGTTTCAGAGCCATCGATGTGTCTGCTTGGGGGGATATATACGGCTGTGATTATAATCGAAGAGAATTCTCTTGGAAGATAATGCGGTCTACATTTGATTGTGAGGAATTCTAAATCAGGTGAACAGAAGGATTTGAGTTCCTGTATGTTTCCTTCATCACACCATGTCCCGTTAGTCATGAGGCATACGCCCCGCCACTCTTCTTACCAGAGAGATGTTTGTTTCTGTCCGCGCGATGCGTGGAGAAACCCGTTGGCTGCACCGCCCTGGATAGCGTCTTCCCAGTAAGCCATGTTTCCGTAAAGCAAAGAACGTTACAGTCTCTGATGTCCCTCTGGAATGCCACCCTTGCTCGGATTTCATCAACCTTGTTGTCGAGAGACTGGACATTGGCAAGAAGAATACTGGGAAGTGGTGCGCGATGTGCCCTTTTTCGGGAGTCTGACCAGAACACCGCCGCGTTCCCTCTTTTTCGTAGTCGTTTCCTTGGGTCGCTGCAAGCGATCCATTCCGTTGTCCTGTTTGTAAGGCAGAACACAGGATCCGCGTCGCGGGAAAACATATTCTTGGTCGTACTGATGGTGAGTTGACGCTGATCTTATATTCAGTAGTTCTTCTCGACTGTATGTAATGAAACCTAAGATGACCTGGGGTACTAATGTAAGAAATAACACGTAAAAAACCAAAAAACTGCATAGTTTCCTAGGAACGCGAGCGGCGGCCATCTCAGTCGGCGCCGGAAGTATCAGTATCAGACTATTACCAGGGTTAGTTAGGGTTACACTGACTCCTATCAGACTATTACCAGGGTTAGTTACACTGACTCCTATCAGACTATTACCAGGGTTAGTTAGGGTTACACTGACTCTATCAGACTATAACAAGGGTTAGTTAGGGTTACACTGACTCCTATCAGACTATTACCAGGGTTAGTTAGGGTTACACTGACTCTATCAGACTATTACCAGGGTTAGTTACACTAACTCCTATCAGACTATTACCAGGGTTAGTTACACTGACTCCTATCAGACTATTACCAGGGTTACTTAGGGTTACACTGACTCCTATCAGACTATTACCAGGGTTAGTTACACTGTCTCCTATCAGACTATTACCAGGGTTAGTTAGGGTTATACTGACTCCTATCAGACTATTACCAGGGTTATTTAGGGTTACTGACTCCTATCAGACTATTACCAGGGTTAGTTAGGGTTACACTGACTCCTATCAGACTATTACCAGGGTTAGTTAGGGGTTACACTGACTCCTATCAGACTATTACCAGGGTTAGTTACACTGACTCCTATCAGACTATTACCAGGGTTAGTTACACTGACTCCTATCTGACTATTACCAGGGTTAGTTAGGGTTACACTGACTCCTATCAGACTATTACCAGGGTTAGTTAGGGTTATACTGACTCCTATCAGACTATTACCAGGGTTAGTTAGGGTTACACTGACTCCTATCAGACTATTACCAGGGTTAGTTAGGGTTACACTGACTCCTATCAGACTATTACCAGGGTTAGTTAGGGTTACACTGACTCCTATCAGACTATTACCAGGGTTAGTTACACTGACTCCTATCAGACTATTACCAGGGTTAGTTACACTGACTCCTATCAGACTATTACCAGGGTTATACTGACTCCTATCAGACTATTACCAGGGTTAGTTAGGGTTACACTGACTCTATCAGACTATTACCAGGGTTACACTGACTCCTATCAGACTATTACCAGGGTTAGTTAGGGTTACACTAACTCCTATCAGACTATTACCAGGGTTAGTTAGGGTTACACTGACTCCTATCAGACTATTACCAGGGTTAGTTAGGGTTACACTGACTCCTATCAGACTATTACCAGGGTTAGTTAGGGTTATACTGACTCCTATCAGACTATTACCAGGGTTAGTTACACTGACTCATATCAGACTATTACCAGGGTTACACTGACTCCTATCAGACTATTACCAGGGTTAGTTAGGGTTACACTGTCTCCTATCAGACTATTACCAGGGTTAGTTAGGGTTACACTGACTCCTATCAGACTGTTACCAGGGTTAGTTACACTGACTCCTATCAGACTATTACCAGGGTTAGTTAGGGTTACACTGACTCCTATCAGACTATTACCAGGGTTAGTTAGGGTTACACTGACTCCTATCAGACTATAACCAGGGTTAGTTAGGGTTATACTGACTCCTATCAGACTATAACCAGGGTTAGTTAGGGTTACACTGACTCTATCAGACTATTACCAGGGTTAGTTACACTGACTCTATCAGACTATTACCAGCGTTAGTTAGGGTTACACTGACTCCTATCAGACTATAACCAGGGTTAGTTAGGGTTACACTGACTCCTAAATCAAATCAAATCAAATTTTATTTGTCACATACACATGGTTAGCAGATGTTAAATGCGAGTGTAGCGAAATGCTTGTGCTTCTAGTTCCGACAATGCAGTGATAACCAACAAGTAATCTAACTAACAGTTCCAAAACTACTGTCTTATACACAGTGTAAGGGGATAAGGAATATGTACATAAGGATATATGAATGAGTGATGGTACAGAGCAGCATACAGTAGATGGTATCGAGTACAGTATATACATATGAGATGAGTGTGTAGACAAAGTAAACAAAGTGGCATAGTTAAAGTGGCTAGTGATACATGTGTTACATAAGGATGCAGTCGATGATGTAGAGTACAGTATATACATATGCATATGAGATGAATAATGTAGGGTAAGTAACATTATATAAGGTAGCATTGTTTAAAGTGGCTAGTGATATATTTACATAATTCCCATCAATTCCCATTATTAAAATGGCTGGAGATGGGTCAGTGTCAATGACAGTGTGTTGGCAGCAGCCACTCACTGTTAGTGGTGGCTGTTTAACAGTCTGATGGCCTTGAGATAGAAGCTGTTTTTCAGTCTCTCGGTCCCAGCTTTGATGCACCTGTACTGACCTCGCCTTCTGGATGATAGCGGGGTGAACAGGCAGTGGTTCGGGTGGTTGATGTCCTTGATGATCTTTATGGCCTTCCTGTAACAACGGGTGGTGTAGGTGTCCTGGAGGGCAGGTAGTTTGCCCCGGTGATGCGTTGTGCAGTCCTCACTACCCTCTGGAGAGCCTTACGGTTGAGGGCGGAGCAGTTGCCGTACCAGGCGGTGATACAGCCCGCCAGGATGCTCTCGATTGTGCATCTGTAGAAGTTTGTGGGTGCTTTTGGTGACAAGCCGAATTTCTTCAGCCTCCTGAGGTTGAATAGGCGCTGCTGCGCCTTCTTCACGACGCTGTCAGTGTGAGTGGACCAATTCAGTTTGTCTGTGATGTGTATGCCGAGGAACTTAAAACTAGCTACCCTCTCCACTACTGTTCCATCGATGTGGATAGGGGTGTTCCCTCTGCTGTTTCCTGAAGTCCACAATCATCTCCTTAGTTTTGTTGACGTTGAGTGTGAGGTTATTTTCCTGACACCACACTCCGAGGGCCCTCACCTCCTCCCTGTAGGCCGTCTCGTCGTTGTTGGTAATCAAGCCTACCACTGTTGTGTCGTCCGCAAACTTGATGATTGAGTTGGAGGCGTGCGTGGCCACGCAGTCGTGGGTGAACAGGGAGTACAGGAGAGGGCTCAGAACGCACCCTTGTGGGGCCCCGTGTTGAGGATCAGCGGGGAGGAGATGTTGTTGCCTACCCTCACCACCTGGGGGCGGCCCGTCAGGAAGTCCAGTACCCAGTTGCACAGGGCGGGTCGAGACCCAGGGTCTCGAGCTTGATGACGAGCTTGGAGGGTACTATGGTGTTGAATGCCGAGCTGTAGTCGATGAACAGCATTCTCACATAGGTATTCCTCTTGTCCAGGTGGGTTAGGGCAGTGTGCAGTGTGGTTGAGATTGCATCGTCTGTGGACCTATTTGGGCGGTAAGCAAATTGGAGTGGGTCTAGGGTGTCAGGTAGGGTGGAGGTGATATGGTCCTTGACTAGTCTCTCAAAGCACTTCATGATGACGGAAGTGAGTGCTACGGGGCGGTAGTCATTTAGCTCAGTTACCTTAGCTTTCTTGGGAACAGGAACAATGGTGGCCCTCTTGAAGCATGTGGGAACAGCAGACTGGTATAGAGATTGATTGAATATGTCCGTAAACACACCGGCCAGCTGGTCTGCGCATGCTCTGAGGGCGCGGCTGGGGATGCCGTCGGGGCCTGCAGCCTTGCGAGGGTTAACACGTTTAAATGTCTTACTCACCTCGGCTGCAGTGAAGGAGAGACCGCATGTTTCCGTTGCAGGCCGTGTCAGTGGCACTGTATTGTCCTCAAAGCGGGCAAAAAGTTATTTAGTCTGCCTGGGAGCAAGACATCCTGGTCCGTGACTGGGCTGGATTTCATCTTGTAGTCCGTGATTGACTGTAGACCCTGCCACATGCCTCTTGTGTCTGAGCCGTTGAATTGAGATTCCACTTTGTCTCTGTACTGACGCTTAGCTTGTTTAATAGCCTTGCGGAGGGAATAGCTGCACTGTTTGTATTCAGTCATGTTGCCAGACACCTTGCCCTGATTAAAAGCAGTGGTTCGCGCTTTCAGTTTCACGCGAATGCTGCCATCAATCCACGGTTTCTGGTTAGGGAATGTTTTTATCGTTGCTATGGGAACGACATCTTCGACGCACGTTCTAATGAACTCGCACACCGAATCAGCGTATTCGTCAATATTCCCATCTGACGCAATACGAAACATATCCCAGTCCACGTGATGGAAGCAGTCTTGGAGTGTAGAGTCAGCTTGGTCTGACCAGCGTTGGACAGACCTCAGCGTGGGAGCCTCTTGTTTTAATTTCTGCCTGTAGGCAGGGATCAGCAAAATGGAGTCGTGGTCAGCTTTTCCGAAAGGGGGGCGGGGCAGGGCCTTATATGCGTCGCGGAAGTTAGAGTAACAATGATCCAAGGTTTTACCACCCCTGGTTGCGCAATCGATATGCTGATAAAATTTAGGAGTCTTGTTTTCAGATTGGCTTTGTTAAAATCCCCAGCTACAATGAATGCAGCCTCCGGATAAATGTTTTCCAGTTTGCAAAGAGTTAAATAAAGTTCGTTCAGAGCCATCGATGTGTCTGCTTGGGGGATATATACGGCTGTGATTATAATCGAAGAGAATTCTCTTGGAAGATAATGCGGTCTACATTTGATTGTGAGGAATTCTAAATCAGGTGAACAGAAGGATTTGAGTTCCTGTATGTTTCCTTCATCACACCATGTCCCGTTAGTCATGAGGCATACGCCCCGCCACTCTTCTTACCAGAGAGATGTTTGTTTCTGTCCGCGCGATGCGTGGAGAAACCCGTTGGCTGCACCGCCCTGGATAGCGTCTTCCCAGTAAGCCATGTTTCCGTAAAGCAAAGAACGTTACAGTCTCTGATGTCCCTCTGGAATGCCACCCTTGCTCGGATTTCATCAACCTTGTTGTCGAGAGACTGGACATTGGCAAGAAGAATACTGGGAAGTGGTGCGCGATGTGCCCTTTTTCGGAGTCTGACCAGAACACCGCCGCGTTTCCCTCTTTTTTTCGTAGTCGTTTCCTTGGGTCGCTGCAAGCGATCCATTCCGTTGTCCTGTTTGTAAGGCAGAACACAGGATCCGCGTCGCGGAAAACATATTCTTGGTCGTACTGATGGTGAGTTGACGCTGATCTTATATTCAGTAGTTCTTCTCGACTGTATGTAATGAAACCTAAGATGACCTGGGGTACTAATGTAAGAAATAACACGTAAAAAACAAAAAACTGCATAGTTTCCTAGGAACGCGAAGCGAGGCGGCCATCTCAGTCGGCGCCGGAAGTATCAGTATCAGACTATTACCAGGGTTAGTTAGGGTTACACTGACTCTATCAGACTATTACCAGGGTTAGTTACACTGACTCCTATCAGACTATTACCAGGGTTAGTTAGGGTTACACTGACTCCTATCAGACTATAACAAGGGTTAGTTAGGGTTACACTGACTCCTATCAGACTATTACCAGGGTTAGTTAGGGTTACACTGACTCCTATCAGACTATTACCAGGGTTAGTTACACTGACTCCTATCAGACTATTACCAGGGTTACTTAGGGTTACACTGACTCCTATCAGACTATTACCAGGGTTAGTTACACTGTCTCCTATCAGACTATTACCAGGGTTAGTTAGGGTTATACTGACTCCTATCAGACTATTACCAGGGTTATTTAGGGTTACACTGACTCCTATCAGACTATTACCAGGGTTAGTTAGGGTTACACTGACTCCTATCAGACTATTACCAGGGTTAGTTAGGGTTACACTGACTCCTATCAGACTATTACCAGGGTTAGTTACACTGACTCTATCAGACTATTACCAGGGTTAGTTACACTGACTCCTATCTGACTATTACCAGGGTTAGTTAGGGTTACACTGACTCCTATCAGACTATTACCAGGGTTAGTTAGGGTTATACTGACTCCTATCAGACTATTACCAGGGTTAGTTAGGGTTACACTGACTCCTATCAGACTATTACCAGGGTTAGTTAGGGTTACACTGACTCCTATCAGACTATTACCAGGGTGAGTTACACTGACTCCTATCAGACTATTACCAAGGTTAGTTAGGGTTATACTGACTCCTATCAGACTATTACCAGGGTTAGTTAGGGTTATACTGACTCCTATCAGACTATTACCAGGGTGAGTTACACTGACTCCTATCAGACTATTACCAGGGTTAGTTACACTGACTCCTATCAGACTATTACCAGGGTTAGTTACACTGACTCTATCAGACTATTACCAGGGTTAGTTAGGGTTATACTGACTCCTATCAGACTATTACCAGGGTTAGTTACACTGACTCCTATCAGACTATTACCAGGGTTATACTGACTCCTATCAGACTATTACCAGGGTTAGTTAGGGTTACACTGACTCCTATCAGACTATTACCAGGGTTAGTTAGGGTTACACTGACTCCTATCAGACTACTACCAGGGTTAGTTACACTGACTCCTACCAGACTATTACCAGGGTTAGTTAGGGTTACACTGACTCCTATCAGACTATAACCAGGGTTAGTTAGGGTTATACTGACTCCCTATCAGACTATTACCAGGGTTAGTTAGGGTTACACTGACTCCTATCAGACTATTACCAGGGTTAGTTAGGGTTACACTGACTCCTATCAGACTATTACCAGGGTTAGTTAGGGTTACACTGACTCCTATCAGACTATTACCAGGGATAGTTAGGGTTACACTGACTCCTATCAGACTATTACCAGGGTTAGTTAGGGTTATACTGACTCCTATCAGACTATTACCAGGGTTAGTTAGGGTTACACTGACTCCTATCAGACTATTACCAGGGTTAGTTAGGGTTACACTGACTCTATCAGACTATTACCAGGGTTAGTTAGGGTTATACTGACTCCTTTCAGACTATTACCAGGGTTAGTTAGGTTACACTGTCTCCTATTAGACTATTACCAGGGTTAGTTAGGGTTATACTGACTCCTATCAGACTATTACCAGGGTTAGTTACACTGACTCTATCAGACTATTACCAGGGTTAGTTAGGGTTATACTGACTCCTATCAGACTATTACCAGGGTTACAGTGACTCCTATCAGACTATTACCAGGGTTAGTTAGGGTTATACTGACTCCTATCAGACTATTACCAGGGTTAGTTAGGGTTACACTGACTCCTATCAGACTATTACCAGGGTTAGTTAGGGTTACACTGACTCCTATCAGACTATTACCAGGGTTAGTTACACTGACTCCTATCAGACTATTACCAGGGTTAGTTAGGGTTACACTGACTCCTATCAGACTATTACCAGGGTTAGTTAGGGTTACACTGACTCCTATCAGACTATTACCAGGGTTAGTTAGGGTTATACTGACTCCTATCAGACTATTACCAGGGTTAGTTAGGGTTACACTGACTCCTATCAGACTATTACCAGGGTTAGTTAGGGTTACACTGACTCCTATCAGACTATTACCAGGGTTAGTTAGGGTTATACTGACTCCTATCAGACTATTACCAGGGTTAGTTAGGGTTATACTGACTCCTATCAGACTATTACCAGGGTTAGTTAGGGTTATACTGACTCCTATCAGACTATTACCAGGGTTAGTTACACTGACTCCTATCAGACTATTACCAGGGTTAGTTAGGGTTACACTGACTCCTATCAGACTATTACCAGGGTTAGTTAGGGTTACACTGACTCCTATCAGACTATAACCAGGGTTAGTTAGGGTTACACTGACTGCTATCAGACTATTACCAGGGTTAGTTACACTGACTCCTATCAGACTATTACCAGGGTTACACTGACTCCTATCAGACTATTACCAGGGTTAGTTAGGGTTACACTGACTGCTATCAGACTATAACCAGGGTTAGTTAGGGTTACTCTGACCCCACACATAGGTCATTTTGACAAGATGGACCCTTCCAAGATCATCAGGTTTGAGAAGGCCTTCCTTGGGACAAGCCAGCAACAGGCCCTGCCCACCACCATCTTAACGACAGCTGATGCCAAACTGAAGGAGATTGTGTTGCCCTTCCTGTCCCGCTTTGAGTAATGAGTGAAGCTGGTGGCTTATCATTATTGATTGATAACAATAGTTGTTCCACCTCTCCCACACTAACTTGACCAAATTCAAAACAGTAATTTACTAGATACAAAGACATGATGGCTCACCGTTCAATGATGTCATTTCACTTCTGAGCTTTTCCATTTTACTAGTGAAAAAGTTATTGACATGATTGGCTAATATCGAGAGGTTGTGTTATAAATGACCAATCAACTTCAATGAATGATGGATATGAATTGGGTATTCTGCCCGTGATAGAATTTAAAGACCTCAGTCTATTTCCATTTCCGTTTTATTTCATTTTTCTTGGTTTGGTAATATTCTTAAAGTTCTTTAAGTTTAATATTTGTTAAGTTTAGTCACAAAATGTCTAAATGTACAGTATGTCAACCAATCAGCTGAGCAGCTGGACTTGTTTGCCACCTCTTATGAATAATTTCTTTGAACGTTTTGACTTCATCATCAATCCAGGAGGTTCTAACAGTGGTCTCAGTTAGTTTCTTAACAGGTGCTGGTCAACAACTGGCATGAATAGTTTTACAAATACTTCCAATGCTGCGTCTGGATTCACTTCCTCATACACATCAGACGTCTTCAACAAAAAAGGAAAACGTTTTGTGTGCGAGGTCATCAGTGTGCGTCAGATCGGATCAGATTTGTGTCTCTTTTAAACGACTTTAGGCCCAATGTTTGGCACTTTGATTTTCCTTGTTATTGCCACAATGTCGTGGTCACTACAGCCGAAGGGAACTGATATTGTTTTGGAGCGAAGTCCTGTAGCATTAGTGAAGATGCGATCAATACAAGTGGATGGCACAGATCCAACACTATTGGTTTCAGTTGGTTGAGTGAGGAACCTGGTGTTACAGGCATTAGTCACATTTAGAAAGGAAATGTGTATCCTCTCGGGTGGCACAGTGGTCGAGGGCACTGCATCGCAGTGCTGGCTGTGCCACCAGAGACTCTGTGTTCGAGCCCAGGCTCTGTCGCAGCCGGCCGCGACAGAGCCTGGGCTCGAACACAGAGTCTCTGGTGGCACAGGAAGTACGGAGGTCCGTGGGGCGATGCACAATTGGCCTAGCGTCGTCCGGATTAGAGAGGGTTTGGCGGGTAGGGATATCTCTTGTCTCATTGCGCACTAGTGACTCCTGTGGCGGGCTGGGCGCAGTGCACGCTAACCAGTTCGCCAGGTGCACGGTGTTTCCTTCCGGGTTGGAAGCGCGCTGTGAGAAGAAGCATGCTTGGGTTGTGATTCGGAGGACGCATTGCTTTCGACCTTTGTCTCTCCCGAACCCGTACGGGAGTTGTAGTGATGAGATAAGATCGTAACTATTAACAACTGGGGAGAAAAGGGGATACAAAATAAAGGAAATATGGAGTAAGTTGTACAACTGAATGCCTTTAACTGAAATGTGTCTTCTGCATTCTGAATCAGAGAGGTGTGGGGGGCTGCTTTAATCGACATCCAAGTCTTCGGTGCCAAGGGAACAGTGGGTTAACTGCCTTGCTCAGGGGCAGAATGACAGATTTTTACCTTGTCCGCTCGGGGATTCAATCCAGCAACCTTTCGGTTACTGGCCCAACGCTCTAACCACTAGGCCTTAAAAAGGGAGTTGGGCCTTTTTTCGCAGCACGCTTGAAGGTCTTCCGATTGTCCTAAATGGTTCCGACAAGTATTCTACTTTTGTCCTTCTCTGTAGTTGTCCAGAACCTTCCTTACATTCATTCTTGAAGATGCTTCTTTGAAGCTAGGCTATCCAGCCGTATCGATGGTTTCCCAGTGGGGTGATGAGATTAGCAAAATACGATGGTTTGAGCAGAGTACCAGGATGGTCCAACTTAATTTCGCTTTTCGAATATCTTTAATTAGAACAGCTAATCAGCCGTACCTGTGATTGTTTATTTTATTTATTTTACCTTCAGGCAAGTCAGTTAAGAACAAATTCTTATTTTCAATGACGGCCTAGGAACAGTGGGTTAACTGCCTGTACCTTGTCAGCTCGGGGGTTGAACTCGCAACCTTCCGGTTACTAGTCCAACGCTCTAACCACTAGGCTACCCTGCCGCCCCATTGTGCAGAAGGGGTGTTTATCATCTCCACCTCGTGTTGAGATTCAAAGTTCAAACCACTTTAAACTTGCAGCTGCAGCTTCACGTCTTTCTGGTCTGGTATGTTAATCATTAACCCACCGTTTGCAGGAAAGACGGCACACTCCCTGACGTCACTGAGGGACGGTGACTACTCACTGTGCAAAGTTCATGGAAAACAAGTATCTCTTATAGCTTCTCAAATCACATCCCTCTCAACAAAAAAATAATTTAATCATGTTTCTTATTACATGCACAAAGCATAGTATGGAAACTTCATATATGTTGTGAGTATACTTTCCAAGTTACAGTGTATAGCCA
>NC_068450.1:1143560-1155766 GCF_023373465.1 Oncorhynchus keta | reverse complement strand
GTATATAGCCATGTGAATACCTGGTACTCATTTACATTTACATTTAAGTCATTTAGCAGACGCTCTTATCCAGAGCGACTTACAAATTGGTGCATACACCTTATGACATCCAGTGGAACAGCCACTTGCATCTAAATCTTTTTTGGGGGAGGGGGTGAGAAGGATTACTTACCCTTACTTACCCTATCCTAGGTATTCCATGAAGAGGTGGGGTTTCAGGTGTCTCCGGAAGGTGGTGATTGACTCCGCTGTCCTGGCGTCGTGAGGAGTTTGTTCCACCATTGGGGGGCCAGAGCAGCGAACAGTTTTGACTGGGCTGAGCGGGAACTGTACTTCCTCAGTGGTAGGGAGGCGAGCAGGCCAGAGGTGGATGAACGCAGTGCCCTTGTTTGGGTGTAGGGCCTGATCAGAGCCTGGAGGTACTGAGGTGCCGTTCCCCTCACAGCTCCGTAGGCAAGCACCATGGTCTTGTAGCGGATGCGAGCTTCAACTGGAAGCCAGTGGAGAGAGCGGAGGAGCGGGTGACGTGAGAGACCTTGGGAAGGTTGAACACCAGACGGGCTGCGGCGTTCTGGATGAGTTGTAGGGGTTTAATGGCACAGGCAGGGAGCCCAGCCAACAGCGAGTTGCAGTAATCAAGACGGAGATGACAAGTGCCTGGATTAGGACCTGCGCCGCTTCCTGTGTGAGGCAGGGTCGTACTCTGCGGATGTTGTAGAGCATGAACCTACAGGAACGGGACACCGCCTTGATGTTAGTTGAGAACGCCAGGGTTGTCCAGGATCACGCCATGGTTCTTAGCGCTCTGGGAGGAGGACACAATGGAGTTGTCAACCGTGATGGCGAGATCATGGAACGGGCAGTCCCCTTCCCGGGAGGAAGAGGAGCTCCGTCTTGCTGAGGTTCAGCTTGAGGTGGTGATCCGTCATCCACACTGATATGTCTGCCAGACATGCAGAGATGCGATTCGCCACCTGGTCATCAGAAGGGGGAAAGGAGAAGATTAATTGTGTGTCGTCTGCATAGCAATGATAGGAGAGACCATGTGAGGTTATGACAGAGCCAAGTGACTTGGTGTATAGCGAGAATAAGAGAGGGCCTAGAACAGAGCCCTGGGGGACACTCCCTGTATATAGCCATGTTATTACCTGGTACTCCATGTATATAGCCATGTTATTACCTGGTACTCCTGTATATAGCCATGTTATTACCTGGTACTTCCTGTATATAACCATGTTATTACCTGGTACTCCCTGTATATAGCCATGTTATTACCTGATACTCCCTGTATATAACCATGTTATTACCTGGTACTCCCTGTATATAGCCATGTTATTACCTGATACTCCCTGTATATATAGCCATGTTATTACCTCCTGTATATAGCCATGTTACTACCTGGTACTCCTGTATATAGCCATGTTATTACCTGGTACTCCCTGTATATAACCATGTTATTACCTGGTACTCCTGTATATAGCCATGTTATTACCTGGTACTCCTGTATATAGCCATGTTATTACCTGGTACTCCCTGTATATAGCCATGTTATTACCTCCTGTATATAGCCATGTTATTACCTCCCTGTATATAGCCATGTTATTACCTGCTGCTCCCTGTATATAGCCATGTTATTACCTGGTACTCCCTGTATATAGCCATGTTATTACCTGGTACTCCCTGTATATAACCATGTTATTACCTGGTACTCCCTGTATATAGCCATGTTATTACCTGGTACTCCCTGTATATAGCCATATTATTACCTGGTACTTCCTGTATATAACCATGTTATTACCTCCCTGTATATAGCCATGTTATTACCTCCCTGTATATATCCATGTTATTACCTGCTACTCCCTGTATATAGCCATGTTATTACCTCCCTGTATATAGCCATGTTATTACCTGGTACTCCCTGTATATAGCCATGTTATTACCTCCCTGTATATAGCCATGTTATTACCTGGTACTCCCTGTATATAGCCATGTTATTACCTCCTGTATATAGCCATGTTATTACCTCCTGTATATAGCCATGTTATTACCTGGTACTCCCTGTATATAGCCATGTTATTACCTGGTACTCCCTGTATATAGCCATGTTATTACCTCCCTGTATATAGCCATGTTACTACCTGGTACTCCCTGTATATAGCCATGTTATTACCTGATACTCCTGTATATAGCCATGTTATTACCTGGTACTCCTGTATATAACCATGTTATTACCTGGTACCGCCTGTATATAGCCATGTTATTACCTGGTACTTCCTGTATATAGCCATGTTATTACCTGGTACTCCTGTATATAGCCATGTGAATACCTGGTACTCCTGTATATAGCCATGTTATTACCTGATACTACCTGTATATAGCCATGTTATTACCTGGTACTTCCTGTATATAACCATGTTATTACCTGGTACTCCCTGTATATAGCCATGTTATTACCTGGTACTTCCCTGTATATAGCCATGTTATTACCTGGTACTCCCTGTATATAACCATGTTATTACCTGGTACTCCCTGTATATAGCCATGTTATTACCTGGTACTCCCTGTATATAACCATGTTATTACCTCCCTGTATATAGCCATGTTATTACCTCCCTGTATATAGCCATGTTATTACCTGGTACTCCCTGTATATAGCCATGTTATTACCTGGTACTCCCTGTATATAGCCATGTTATTACCTGGTACTCCCTGTATATAACCATGTTATTACCTCCCTGTATATAGCCATGTTATTACCTGGTACTCCCTGTATATAACCATGTTATTACCTGGTACTCCCTGTATATAGCCATGTTATTACCTGGTACTCCCTGTATATAGCCATGTTATTACCTGGTACTCCCTGTATATAGCCATGTTATTACCTGGTACTCCCTGTATATAGCCATGTTATTACCTGGTACTCCTGTATATAACCATGTTATTACCTCCTGTATATAGCCATGTTATTACCTGGTACGCCCTGTATATAACCATGTTATTACCTCCCTGTATATAGCCATGTTATTACCTGGTACTCCCTGTATATAGCCATGTGAATACCTGGTACTCATTTACATTTACATTTAAGTCATTTAGCAGACGCTCTTATCCAGAGCGACTTACAAATTGGTGCATACACCTTATGACATCCAGTGAACAGCCACTTGCATCTAAATCTTTTTTTTGGGGGAGAAGGGGGGGGTGAGAAGGATTACTTACCCTTACTTACCCTATCCTAGGTATTCCATGAAGAGGTGGGGTTTCAGGTGTCTCCGGAAGGTGGGTGATTGACTCCGCTGTCCTGGCGTATGAGGGAGTTTGTTCCACCATTGGGGGCCAGAGCAGCGAACAGTTTTGACTGGGCTGAGCGGGAACTGTACTTCCTCAGTGGTAGGAGGCCAGAGGTGGATGAACGCAGTGCCCTTGTTTGGGTGTAGGGCCTGATCAGAGCCTGGAGGTACTGAGGTGCCGTTCCCCTCACAGCTCCGTAGGCATAGCACCATGGTCTTGTAGCGGATGCGAGCTTCCTGGAAGCCAGTGGAGAGAGCTGAGGAGCGGGGTGACGTGAGAGAACTTGGGAAGGTTGAACACCAGACGGGCTGCGGCGTTCTGGATGAGTTGTAGGGTTTAATGGCACAGGCAGGGAGCCCAGCCAACAGCGAGTTGCAGTAATCAAGACGGGAGATGACAAGTGCCTGGATTAGACCTGCGCCGCTTCCTGTGTGAGGCAGGGTCGTACTCTGCGGATGTTGTAGAGCATGAACCTACAGGAACGGGACACCGCCTTGATGTTAGTTGAGAACGCCAGGGTGTTGTCCAGGATCACGCCAAGTTCTTAGCGCTCTGGGAGGAGGACACAATGGAGTTGTCAACCGTGATGGCGAGATCATGGAACGGGCAGTCCTTCCCCGGGAGGAAGAGGAGCTCCGTCTTGCTGAGGTTCAGCTGAGGTGGTGATCCGTCATCCACACTGATATGTCTGCCAGACATGCAGAGATGCGATTCGCCACCTGGTCAGAAGGGGGAAAGGAGAAGATTAATTGTGTGTCGTCTGCATAGCAATGATAGGAGAGACCATGTGAGGTTATGACAGAGCCAAGTGACTTGGTGTATAGCGAGAATAAGAGAGGGCCTAGAACAGAGCCCTGGGGGACACTCCCTGTATATAGCCATGTTATTACCTGGTACTCCCTGTATATAGCCATGTTATTACCTGGTACTCCCTGTATATAGCCATGTTATTACCTGGTACTTCCTGTATATAACCATGTTATTACCTGGTACTCCCTGTATATAGCCATGTTATTACCTGATACTCCCTGTATATAACCATGTTATTACCTGGTACTCCCTGTATATAGCCATGTTATTACCTGATACTCCCTGTATATAGCCATGTTATTACCTCCCTGTATATAGCCATGTTATTACCTGGTACTCCCTGTATATAGCCATGTTATTACCTCCCTGTATATAACCATGTTATTACCTGGTACTCCCTGTATATAGCCATGTTATTACCTCCCTGTATATAACCATGTTATTACCTGCCTGTATATAGCCATGTTATTACCTCCCTGTATATAACCATGTTATTACCTGGTACTCCCTGTATATAACCATGTTATTACCTGATACTCCCTGTATATAACCATGTTATTACCTGGTACTCCCTGTATATAGCCATGTTATTACCTGATACTCCCTGTATATAACCATGTTATTACCTGGTACTCCCTGTATATAGCCATGTTATTACCTGATACTCCCTGTATATAGCCATGTTATTACCTGGTACTCCCTGTATATATTTTGACTACTTCCGGGTTGGAGCCATGTCGCATCCGCATTTCGCTCCGCAGGTAGTATAACTTTTTCATTACATTTCATTACATTTCATTATAGTACAACGGTTTGATTTGTCTAATCTTAGCAATTTCTTCTTAGCTAGCTACATAGCCGTCTTTGTATCAAAGATAATTGCGTAATTATCGGTATTTCCTGTCCTAACGTAGTCTTCACTGCTCTGCCCAGCAGCTTGCCAGCTAGCAAACGTCCACCGATTAGCAGCACTGTAGAAACTATTACACTCAACTGAACGACTTGATTAGTGTAGTGTTAGCTAGCTACATAGCTGTCTTTGCTGTCTTCCTGTATCCAAGATAATTGTGTAGTCTTAGAGTGATTATCTTAATTTACCGAGGTTAGCTAGCCAGCTATTTGTCGTCCTTAACGTAGGAGACACTGCTAGCTAGCCAACAGCTAGCCAACGTCTTCCGAATAGAACTCAACAACCATGTTGCATTCCGCTTCGCTCCACAGGTAGTATCACATTTTCATTTAATTTCATTACAGTACAACGGTTTGATTTGTTTGATCGTAGCTAGCTACATAGCTAGCTACATAGCCGTCTTTGTATCAAAGATAATTGTGTAGTCTAGAGCGATTTTCTAGGTTAGCTAGCCAGCTATTGTCATTCTTTAACGCAACGTAACGTAATCAACACTGCTAGCTAGCCAGCTAGCCCCGAATAGCAGCACTGTAGAAACTATTACACTCAACGGAACGACTTGATTAGTGTAGTGTCAACAACGCAGCCACTGCCAGCTAGCCTACAAAGTCAACAACGCAGCCACTGCCAGCTAGCCTACTTCAGCAGTACTGTATCATTTTAATCATTTTAGTCAATAAGATTCTCGCTACGTAAGCTAACTTTCTGAACATTCGAGACGTGTAGTCCACTTGTCATTCCAATCTCCTTTGCATTAGCGTAGCCTCTTCTGTAGCCTGTCAACTATGTGTCTGTCTATCCCTGTTCTCTCCTCTCTGCACAGACCATACAAACGCTCCACACCGCGTGGCTGCGGCCACCCTAATCTGGTGGTCCCAGCGCACGACCCACGTGGAGTTCCAGGTCTCCGGTAGCCTCTGGAACTGCCGATCTGCGGCCAACAAGGCAGAGTTATCTCAGCCTATGCCTCCCTCCAGTCCTCGACTTCTGGCACTGACGGAAACATGGATCACCACAGATAACACTGCCACTCCTACTGCTCTCTCTTCGTCCGCCCACGTGTTCTCGCACACCCCGAGAGCTTCTGGTCAGCGGGGTGGTGGCACCGGTATCCTCATCTCTCCCAAGTGGTCATTCTCTCTTTCTCCCCTTACCCATCTGTCTATCGCCTCCTTTGAATTCCATGCTGTCACAGTTACCAGCCCTTTCAAGCTTAACATCCTTATCATTTATCGCCCTCCAGGTTCCCTCGGAGAGTTCATCAATGAGCTTGATGCCTTGATAAGCTCCTTTCCTGAGGACGGCTCACCTCTCACAGTTCTGGGCGACTTTAACCTCCCCACGTCTACCTTTGACTCATTCCTCTCTGCCTCCTTCTTTCCACTCCTCTCCTCATTTGACCTCACCCTCTCACCTTCCCCCTACTCACAAGGCAGGCAATACGCTGACCTCATCTTTACTAGATGCTGTTCTTCCACTAACCTCATTGCAACTCCTCCAAGTCTCCGACCACTACCTTGTATCCTTTTCCTCTCGCTCTCTCCATCCAACACCTCCCACACTGCCCCTACTATGGATGGTATCGCGCCGTCCCAACCTTCGCTCTATCTCCCCCGCTACTCCTCTCCTCTTCCATCCTATCATCTCTTCCCTCTGCTCAAACCTTCTCCAACCTATCTCCTGATTCTGCCTCCTCAACCCTCCTCTCCTCCCTTTCTGCATCCTTTGACTCTCTATGCCCCCTATCCTCCAGGCCGGCTATTACCTGGTCCTCCCTCCCGCTCCGTGGCTCGACGACTCATTGCGAGCTCACAGAACAGGGCTCCGGGCAGCCGAGCGGAAATGGAGGAAAACCGCCTCCCTGCGGACCTGGCATCCTTTCGCTCCCTCCTCTTACATTTTCCTCTTCTGTCTCTGCTGCTAAAGCCACTTTCTACCACTCTAAATTCCAAGCTTCTGCCTCTAACCCTAGGAAGCTCTTTGCCACCTTCTCCTCCCTCCTGAATCCTCCTCCCCCTCCCCCCTCCTCCCTCTCTGCAGATGACTTCGTCAACCATTTTGAAAAAGAAGGTCGACGACATCCGATCCTCGTTTGCTAAGTCAAACGACACCGCTGGTTCTGCTCACACTGCCCTACCCTGTGCTCTGACCTCTTTCTCCCTCTCTCTCCAGATGAAATCTCGCGTCTTGTGACGGCCGGTGCGCCCAACAACCTGCCCTCTTGACCCTATCCTCCTCTCTTCTCCAGACCATTTCCGGAGACCTTCTCCCTTACCTCACCTCGCTCATCAACTCATCCCTGACCGCTGGCTACGTCCCTTCCGTCTTCAAGAGAGCGAGACTTGCACCCCTTCTGAAAAACCTACACTCGATCCCTCCGATGTCAACAACTACAGACCAGTATCCCTTCTTTCTTTCTCTCCAAAACTCTTGAACGTGCCGTCCTTGGCCAGCTCTCCCGCTATCTCTCTCAGAATGACCTTCTTGATCCAAATCAGTCAGGTTTCAAGACTAGTCATTCAACTGAGACTGCTCTTCTCTGTATCACGGAGGCGCTCCGCACCGCTAAAGCTAACTCTCTCTCCTCTGCTCTTATCCTTCTAGACCTGGCTGCCTTCGATACTGTGAACCATCAGATCCTCCTCTCCACCCTCTCCGAGTTGGGCATCTCCCTGGCGCTCCCACGCTATGATTGCGTCCTACCTGACAGGTCGCTCCTACCAGGTGGCGTGGCGAGAATCTGTCTCCTCACCACGCGCTCACCACTGGTGTCCCCAGGGCTCTGTTCTAGGCCCTCTCCTATTCTCGCTATACACCAAGTCACTTGGCTCTGTCATAACCTCACATGGTCTCTCCTATCATTGCTATGCAGACGACACACAATTAATCTTCTCCTTTCCCCTTCTGATGACCAGGTGGTGAATCGCATCTCTGCATGTCTGGCAGACATATCAGTGTGGATGACGGATCACCACCTCAAGCTGAACTCGGCAAGACGGAGCTGCTCTTCCTCCCGGGAAGGACTGCCCGCTCCATGATCTCGCCATCACGGTTGACAACTCCATTGTGTCCTCCTCCCAGAGCGCTAAGAACCTTGGCGTGATCCTGGACAACACCCTGTCGTTCTCAACTAACATCAAGGCGGTGGCCCGTTCCTGTAGGTTCATGCTCTACAACATCCGCAGAGTACGACCCTGCCTCACACAGGAAGCGGCGCAGGTCCTAATCCAGGCACTTGTCATCTCCCGTCTGGATTACTGCAACTCGCTGTTGGCTGGGCTCCCTGCCTGTGCCATTAAACCCCTACAACTCATCCAGAACGCCACAGCCCGTCTGGTGTTCAACCTTCCCAAGTTCTCTCACACGTCACCCCGCTCCTCCGCTCTCTCCACTGGCTTCCAGTTGAAGCTCGCATCCGCTACAAGACCATGGTGCTTGCCTACGGAGCTGTGAGGGGGAACGGCACCTCAGTACCTCCAGGCTCTGATCAGGCCCTACACCCAAACAAGGGCACTGCGTTCATCCACCTCTGGCCTGCTCGCCTCCCTACCACTGAGGAAGTACAGTTCCCGCTCAGCCCAGTCAAAACTGTTCGCTGCTCTGGCCCCCCAATGGTGGAACAAACTCCCTCACGACGCCAGGACAGCGGAGTCAATCACCACCTTCCGGAGACACCTGAAACCCCACCTCTTTAAGGAATACCTAGGATAGGATAAGTAATCCTTCTCACCCCCCCCTTTTAAGATTTAGATGCACTATTGTAAAGTGACTGTTCCACTGGATGTCATAAGGTGAATGCACCAATTTGTAAGTCGCTCTGGATAAGAGCGTCTGCTAAATGACTTAAATGTAATGTAAAATGTAAATATAACCATGTTATTACTTCCCTGTATATAGCCATGTTATTACCTGGTACTTCCTGTATATAACCATGTTATTACCTGGTACTCCCTGTATATAGCCATGTTATTACCTGGTACTCCCTGTATATAGCCATGTGAATACCTGGTACTCCCTGTATATAGCCATGTTATTACCTGGTACTCCAGGTGAGGGGAAATTATCATCTTTGATGACATAAAACAATGACAGTTCAACGGCTTCATACACTGAATCTACAAGGACATGGACATGTCTGATATTTGCATGAAAGCTTAAATTCTTGTTAATCTAACTGCACTGTCTAATTTACAGTAGCTATTACAGTGAACAAATACCATGCTATTGTTTGAGTAGAGTGCACAGTTATGAACTGGAAAAGTTATTAATAAACCAATTAGGCCCTTTAGGAGCAGTCTTGATACAACATTTTGAACAGAAATACAATGGTTCATTGGATCAGTCTAAACTGGTGCACACACACACACTGCTGCCATCTAGTGGCTAAAGTCGGAATTGCACCTAAGATGGAATAATACAGTGTCGCCTCATTTAAAAAATAATGGAACAAACAAAAAAAATAGTTTTTTTTCTTTGTATTATCTTTTACTAGATGTAATGTGTTATATTCTCTTACATTAATTTCACAAACTTCCACAAACTTCAAAGTGTTTCCTTTCAAATGGCATCAATAAAATGCATATCCTTGCTTCAGGTCCTGAGCTACAGGAAGTTAGATTTGGGTATGTCATTGTAGGTCCTGAGCAACAGGAAGTTAGATTTTGGTATGTCATTTTAGGTGGAAATTGGAGAAAAGAGGTTTTAAGAGGTTTTAAGAACAAATTTGTATTTACAATGACGACCTACCAGAAGGCAAAAGGTCTCCTGTGGGGAGAAAAATGAAGGACAAACACACATGACGACAAGAGAGACACCACAACACTACATAAAGAGAGACACCACAACACTACATAAAGAGAGACACCACAACACTACATAAAGAGAGACACCACAACACTACATAAAGAGAGACACCACAACACTACATAAAGAGAGACACCACTACACTACGTAAAGAGAGACACCACTACACTACGTAAAGAGAGACACCACTACACTACGTAAAGAGAGACACCACAACACTACATAAAGAGAGACAACACAACACTACATAAAGAGAGACACCACAACACTACATAAAGAGAGACACCACAACACTACATAAAGAGAGACACCACAACACTACATAAAGAGAGACACCACAACACTACATAAAGAGAGACACCACAACACTACATAAAGAGAGACACCACAACACTACATAAAGAGAGACACCACAACACTACATAAAGAGAGACACCACAACACTACATAAAGAGAGACAACACAACACTACATAAAGAGAGACACCACAACACTACATAAAGAGAGACACCACAACACTACATAGAGAGAGACACCACAACACTACATATAGAGAGACACTACAACACTACATAAAGAGAGACACTACAACACGACATAGAGAGAGACACCACAACACTACATAAAGAGAGACAACACAACACTACATAAAGAGAGACAACACTACATAAAGAGAGACACCACAACACTACATAAAGAGAGACACCACAACACTACGTAAAGAGAGACACCACAACACTACGTAAAGAGAGACACCACTACACTACATAAAGAGAGACACCACTACACTACGTAAAGAGAGACACCACAACACTACGTAAAGAGAGACACCACAACACTACATAAAGAGAGACACCACAACACTACATAAAGAGAGACACCACAACACTACATAAAGAGAGACACCACAACACTACATAAAGAGAGACACCACTACATAAAGAGAGACAACACAACACTACATAAAGAGAGACACCACAACACTACGTAAAGAGAGACACCACTACATAAAGAGAGACACCATAACACTACATAAAGAGAGACACCACAACACTACATAAAGAGAGACACCACAACACTACATAAAGAGAGACACCACAACACTACATAAAGAGAGACACCACAACACTACATAAAGAGAGACACCACTACACTACATAAAGAGAGACACCACAACACTACATAAAGAGAGACACCACAACACTACATAAAGAGAGACACCACAACACTACATAAAGAGAGACACCACAACACTACGTAAAGAGAGACACCACAACACTACATAAAGAGAGACAACACAACACTACATAAAGAGAGACACCACAACACTACGTAAAGAGAGACACCACAACACTACATAAAGAGAGACACCACAACACTACATAAAGAGAGACACCACAACACTACATAAAGAGAGACACCACAACACTACATAAAGAGAGACACCACAACACTACATAAAGAGAGACACCACAACACTACATAAAGAGAGACACCACAACACTACATAAAGAGAGACACCACAACACTACATAAAGAGAGACACCACAACACTACATAAAGAGAGACAACACTACATAAAGAGAGACACCACAACACTACATAAAGAGAGACACCACAACACTACATAAAGAGAGACACCACAACACTACATAAAGAGAGACACCACAACACTACGTAAAGAGAGACACCACAACACTACATAAAGAGAGACACCACAACACTACATAAAGAGAGACACCACAACACTACATAAAGAGAGACAACACTACATAAAGAGAGACAACACAACACTACATAAAGAGAGACACCACAACACTACATAAAGAGAGACAACACTACATAAAGAGAGACAACACTACATAAAGAGAGACAACACTACATAGAGACAACACAACACTACATAGAGACAACACTACATAAAGAGAGACAACACAACATTACATAAAGAGAGACACCATAACACTACATAAAGAGAGACACCACTACACTACATAAAGAGAGACACCACAACACTACATAAAGAGAGACACCATAACACTACATAAAGAGAGACAACACATCACTACATAAAGAGAGACGACACAACACTACATAAAGAGAGACACCACAACACTACATAAAGAGAGACTCCACAACACTACATAAAGAGAGACACCACAACACTACATAAAGAGAGAGAACACAACACTACATAAAGAGAGACACCACAACACTACATAAAGAGAGACACCACAACACTACATAAAGAGAGACACCACTACACTACATAAAGAGAGACACCACAACACTACATAAAGAGAGACACCACTACACTACATAAAGAGAGACACCACTACACTACATAAAGAGAGACACCACTACATAAAGAGAGACACCACAACACTAC
>NC_068450.1:1066060-1138560 GCF_023373465.1 Oncorhynchus keta | reverse complement strand
AGAGAGAGAGAGAGAGAGAGAGAGGGGGCAGGTTAGAGAGAGAGAGAGAGAGAGAGAGGCAGGTTAGAGAGAGAGAGAGAGGCAGGTTAGAGAGAGAGAGAGAGAGGCACGTTAGAGAGAGAGAGGGAGGTTAGAGAGAGAGAGAGAGAGAGAGAGAGGGAGGCAGGTTAGAGAGAGAGAGAGAGAGAGAGAGAGAGAGAGAGAGAGAGAGAGGGGAGGCAGGTTAGAGAGAGGGAGGCAGGTTAGAGAGAGAGAGAGGGGGCAGGTTAGAGAGAGAGAGAGAGAGAGAGAGAGAGAGAGAGAGAGAGAGAGAGAGAGAGAGAGAGAGAGAGGGAGGGAGAGGCAGGTTAGAGAGAGGGAGGCAGGTTAGAGAGAGAGAGAGAGAGGCAGGTTAGAGAGAGAGAGAGAGAGAGAGAGAGAGAGAGAGAGAGAGAGAGAGAGGGAGAGAGAGAGAGCAGAGAAAGAGAGCAGAGAGAGGGAGAGAGAAAGAGAGTAGAGAGAGAGAGAGAGAGGAGGTGGATATAAACGCTTTCATCCAAACTTCCAATTCTAAATTCCAGCCTCTCGAATATCCGAACAGAAGACAGAGTTAATGACTGACTGGCTGCACCGTTATTAAATGGGACCGAGTTGAACGGAGATTTTCTGTTTGAAATCCGTAAAAGACATTAGGACGGGGCTTCTTGACTTTCTTAGAGTGAAAATAATAGAGACACCCCCCTGCGGTCCAAACGGTGAAGAGTTATTTAAAGAGTTATTCTATATGGATGGATTATGAACGGACTCATTGGTAGCCTGATGCAGTGAAACAATGTAGTTTATCAACTCTGTGGCAACTTCCATCGGTGTTTTAATGATGATTGCGGCTTTCATTCCGGAATCTGTTCGTTATTTCAATGCACCACAAACTCTCACCAGAGTTTCCTGCTCTTGGTTCCGTGGTGGTTTTATCAGCAGAAAGCCACAGAGAGCCGAGCAGGGAGGTTGTCCTGCTACAGCCTGCCGGAGTGAAGAGTAGCTGTCTGGGATTGTTTGTTCAGAAGACTAGTGATCCTACAGCGGCATCAGGACGAGACGGTGGCAGCGCGACACAAAACAAAGGCTGGATGACGCATTACATCGGGTAGCATACCTGCGCATGGGATTTGACTTTGTGTTTTGCTTCCTTGATTCAACTGATATTTTAATTGCATTATCAGATCCCGTCAGTTGTGCGCCATGGCGGAGGTTGGGGGCTTTCTAGGTACACTCGACTTGGATTTACAGAGTTTCCCCGCACTAGGAAGTATGCCCTTGGCAGAGGCGCCAGCGGGGTTACTGGATGAGAGGCTGGGACAGATCGAGGGGAGGTTACAGCGAGGCTCGCTGACAGATTTCGAGCACCTTAAAGGGATTCTGCGGCGGAGGCAGCTGTATTGTCGAACCGGATTCCAGCTGGAGATATTCCCCAACGGGACCGTGTACGGGACAAGACAGGACCACAGCAGATTCGGTGAGCGTCCAACAATTGCATGTGAACTTGGTGCGGTTTTGTTTGCACGGGCCAAGAGCAACATCTTTTGCAACAACTTTTACATTTGAAACCTGGTTATTTATTTGACAGTTTTCCTTTCGCAAAGCGTTGGGTGCGATGATTGAGCTGCATTTTTTTTCTGTCGTTCCCAGTAATATAGATGTGTCATGTTTAACCGGTAACAGGACATGTCATATTTAACCGGTAACAGAAGGATTTTAATGCAGGCCATTCGACACCTATTATGTCTGCCTTCTCAGAATATGATTAGTCATTTTGCTGAAGGGTTTCAGGTGTGTGTGTGTGTGTGTGTCATCCAGTCAGCAGGACAGCCACATGCCTTCCTTCTCCAGGCCACCATGCCTCTAAGGAGCGGCAGGCAGGTGGCTCCCGAGAGAGAGAGGGGAGAAGGAGAGAGAGAAGGGGGAGAGAGAGAGAGAGAGAGAGAGACAGAGAGATGGGGAGAGAGAGAGAGAGAGAGGGAGAAGGAGAGAGAGAGAGAGAGAGACAGAGAGAGAGCTGGACAGGCAGTGGTCCGTGTCTGGTTCTCTGTTTAACTGGTTCAAAGGGACCATACCGGCTCTCTCTCTCCTAATTCTACTATTAATACGAATCATTGGAGGTGTGGTTCCAATCACTATCACAGACACATGAGGTCACAGAGAAAACATGCACATTCTCTGCACCTCATGTCCATGCAGTCATTCTGCAGGTGCAGCACTCTGTTAGGCTCACTGCCTGAGAGAGAGAGAGAGAGAGAGAGAGAGAGAGAGAGAGAGAGAGAGAGAGAGAGAGAGAGAGAGAGAGAGAGAGAGAGAGAGAGAGAGAGAGAGAGAGAGAGAGAGAGAGAGAGAGAGAGAGAGAGAGAGAGACAGGGAGGGAGAGAGATGGTGAGTGGGAGAGGGACAGAGAGAGAGAGAGAGAGGGGAGAGAGGGGGGTGCATTAACATCTGCTAACCATGTGTATGTGACAAATACATTTGATTTGATTTGAGAAAGAGAGAGAATAGCTGTAAATTGAACCATGACCAGGGAGAATCTAGAGATGGTTTAAAGCTGGCGGTCGGCAGTCAAGACAAGCCGATGGTGTACATGTCTGAACAGGGCTGGAGAGGACTGGGGAGGGCTGGAGAGGACTGAGGAGGGCTGAACAGGGCTGGAGAGGACTGAGGAGGGCTGAACAGGGCAGGAGAGGACTGGGGAGGGCTGAACAGGGCAGGAGAGGACTGGGGAGGGCTGAACAGGGCTGGAGAGGACTGAGGAGGGCTGAACAGGGCTGGAGAGGACTGAGGAGGGCTGGAGAGGACTGAGGAGGGCTGAACAGGGCTGGAGAGGACTGAGGAGGGCTGAACAGGGCTGGAGAGGACTGAGGAGGGCTGAACAGGGCTGGAGAGGACTGAGGAGGGCTGAACAGGGCTGGAGAGGACTGAGGAGGGCTGAACAGGGCAGGAGAGGACTGAGGAGGGCTGAACAGGGCAGGAGAGGACTGGGGAGGGCTGAACAGGGCAGGAGAGGACTGGGGAGGGCTGAACAGGGCTGGAGAGGACTGAGGAGGGCTGAACAGGGCTGGAGAGGACTGAGGACGGCTGAACAGGGCAGGAGAGGACTGGGGAGGGCTGCAGAGTACTGAGGAGGTTTGAACAAGGCTGAGGAGGGCTGAACACATTTGAACAGGACTGAGGAGTGATGAACAGGGTTGAGGAGGCTGAAACAGGCCTGGAGAGGGTTGGGTAGTGTTTGTTTCTGGCTTCACTTTGGGTTAGAATGCAGAGCAGGTGTCAGTGCTGGGAGGAGATGGGTTTGATTAAAAGGTCGCCAGGATCAGAGAGAGCTGGTGTTTCATTCCCTGACAGCATTATCGTAGAGAATCAGAGAGAGCTCGTGTTTCATTCCCTGACAGCATTATCATAGAGGATCAGAGAGAGCTGGTGTTTCCTTCCCTGGCAGAATTATCATAGAGGATCAGAGAGAGCTGGTGTTTCATTCCCTGACAGCATTATCGTAGAGAATCAGAGAGAGCTGGTGTTTCATTCCCTGACAGCATTATCGTAGAGAATCAGAGAGAGCTCGTGTTTCATTCCCTGACAGCATTATCATAGAGGATCAGAGAGAGCTGGTGTTTCCTTCCCTGGCAGCATTATCATAGAGGATCAGAGAGAGCTGGTGTTTCCTTCCCTGGCAGCATTATCATAGAGGATCAGAGAGAGCTGGTGTTTCATTCCCTGACAGCATTATCGGAGAGCAGGTATTCCCAATGCCGTTGGCGGTACGCCAAATAATAATGTGATACACTTTTTTCCCCATTTATATTTTCCAACGGGGCTATACATTTGGGTGAGTTTTTTTCTCTCGCCTCAGTAGCCTCGTTTCTCTGCCAAAAATAATATTCAACCATCGAGTGTTCAGCGAAATAACAACACAATGTCAAATACAGGAAGCCTTGTCAGATAACGAACATCCAATCACATTAACCGTTACTCATCCAATCACATTAACCGTTACTCTCTCATGGAAATTCCACTAACTATTCCACTATGTAGCCAAACGTAGCTGCTGCTCATGTTGGTATCTGTACTGACGGCACCAAAGCCATAACAGGGAGACATAGTGGAGTGGTAACACGCCTGCAACAGTTGCTCCCGACGCCACTTGGGTACACTACAGCATCAACCGAGAGGCTCTTGGGTAGACTGTAGCATCAACCTAGAGGCTCTTGGGTACACTGCAGCATCAACCGAGAGGCTCTTGGGTAGACTGTAGCATCAACCTAGAGGCTCTTGGGTACACTACAGCATCAACCGAGAGGCTCTTGGGTAGACTGTAGCATCCACCTAGAGGCTCTTGGGTACACTGTAGCATCCACCGAGAGGCTCTTGGGTACACTGTAGCATCCACCGAGAGGCTCTTGGGTACACTGCAGCATCCACCTAGAGGCTCTTGGGTACACTGCAGCATCCACCTAGAGGCTCTTGGGTACACTGCAGCATCCACCGAGAGGCTCTTGGGTACACTGTAGCATCCACCTAGAGGCTCTTGGGTAGACTGTAGCATCAACCTAGAGGCTCTTGGGTACACTACAGCATCAATCCACGAGAGGCTCTTGGGTAGACTGTAGCATCCACCTAGAGGCTCTTGGGTACACTGTAGCATCCACCGAGAGGCTCTTGGGTACACTGTAGCATCAACCTAGAGGCTCTTGGGTAGACTGTAGCATCCACCTAGAGGCTCTTGGGTACACTGCAGCATCAACCTAGAGGCTCTTGGGTAGACTGCAGCATCCACCTAGAGGCTCTTGGGTACACTGTAGCATCCACCGAGAGGCTCTTGGGTACACTGTAGCATCCACCTAGAGGCTCTTGGGTACACTGTAGCATCAACCCAGAGGCTCTTGGGTACCCTACAGCATCCACCTAGAGGCTCTTGGGTACCCTACAGCATCCACCTAGAGGCTCTTGGGTACCCTACAGTATCCACCTAGAGGCTCTTGGGTACCCTACAGCATCCACCTAGATGCTCTTGGGTACCCTACAGCATCCACCGAGAGGCTCTTGGGTACACTGTAGCATCCACCTAGAGGCTCTTGGGTACACTGTAGCTTCCACCTAGAGGCTCTTGGGTACACTGCAGCATCAACCGAGAGGCTCTTGGGTACACTGCAGCATCCACCTAGAGGCTATTGGGTACACTGCAGCATCCACCGAGAGGCTCTTGGGTACACTGTAGCATCCACCTAGAGGCTCTTGGGTACACTGCAGCATCCACCGAGAGGCTCTTGGGTACACTGTAGCATCCACCGAGAGGCTCTTGGGTACACTGCAGCATCCACCTAGAGGCTCTTGGGTACCCTACAGCATCCACCTAGAGGCTCTTGGGTACCCTACAGCATCCACCGAGAGGCTCTTGGGTACCCTACAGCATCCACCTAGAGGCTCTTGGGTACCCTACAGCATCCACCTAGAGGCTCTTGGGTACCCTACAGCATCCACCGAGAGGCTCTTGGGTACCCTACAGCATCCACCGAGAGGCTCTTGGGTACCCTACAGCATCCACCTAGAGGCTCTTGGGTACCCTACAGCATCCACCTAGAGGCTCTTGGGTACCCTACAGCATCCACCTAGAGGCTCTTGGGTACCCTACAGCATCCACCTAGATGCTCTTGGGTACCCTACAGCATCCACCGAGAGGCTCTTGGGTACACTGTAGCATCCACCTAGAGGCTCTTGGGTACACTGTAGCTTCCACCTAGAGGCTCTTGGGTACACTGTAGCTTCCACCTAGAGGCTCTTGGGTACACTGCAGCATCCACCTAGAGGCTCTTGGGTACACTGTAGCATCCACCTAGAGGCTCTTGGGTACACTGTAGCATCCACCTAGAGGCTCTTGGGTACACTGCAGCATCCACCTAGAGGCTCTTGGGTACACTGCAGCATCCACCTAGAGGCTCTTGGGTACACTGCAGCATCAACCGAGAGGCTCTTGGGTACACTGCAGCATCCACCGAGAGGCTCTTGGGTACACTGCAGCATCCACCGAGAGGCTCTTGGGTACACTGTAGCATCCACCTAGAGGCTCTTGGGTACACTGCAGCATCCACCTAGAGGCTCTTGGGTACACTGCAGCATCCACCGAGAGGCTCTTGGGTACACTGCAGCATCCACCGAGAGGCTCTTGGGTACACTGCAGCATCCACCTAGAGGCTCTTGGGTACACTGCAGCATCCACCGAGAGGCTCTTGGGTACACTGCAGCATCCACCGAGAGGCTCTTGGGTACACTGTAGCATCCACCTAGAGGCTCTTGGGTACCCTACAGCATCCACCTAGAGGCTCTTGGGTACCCTACAGCATCCACCTAGAGGCTCTTGGGTACCCTACAGCATCCACCGAGAGGCTCTTGGGTACCCTACAGCATCCACCTAGAGGCTCTTGGGTACCCTACAGCATCCACCTAGAGGCTCTTGGGTACACTGCAGCATCCACCGAGAGGCTCTTGGGTACCCTACAGCATCCACCTAGAGGCTCTTGGGTACCCTACAGCATCCACCTAGAGGCTCTTGGGTACCCTACAGCATCCACCGAGAGGCTCTTGGGTACCCTACAGCATCCACCTAGAGGCTCTTGGGTACCCTACAGCATCCACCTAGAGGCTCTTGGGTACCCTACAGCATCCACCTAGAGGCTCTTGGTACACTTTTTTAATTTATTTTACCTTTATTTTACTAGGCAAGTCAGTTAAGAACAAATTCTTATTTACAGCATCTACCGAGAGGCTCTTGGGTACACTACAGCATCCACCTAGAGGCTCTTTGGTAGACTGTAGCATCCACCTAGAGGCTCTTGGGTAGACTGTAGCATCCACCTAGAGGCTCTTGGGTAGACTGCAGCATCAACCCAGAGGCTCTTGGGTACACTGCAGCATCCACCTAGAGGCTCTTGGGTACACTGCAGCATCCACCTAGAGGCTCTTGGGTACACTGTAGCATCCACCTAGAGGCTCTTAGGTACACTGTAGCATCCACCTAGAGGCTCTTGGGTACACTGCAGCATCCACCTAGAGGCTCTTGGGTACACTGCAGCATCCACCTAGAGGCTCTTGGGTACACTGTAGCATCCACCGAGAGGCTCTTGGGTACACTGCAGCATCAACCTAGAGGCTCTTGGGTACCCTACATCATCCACCGAGAGGCTCTTGGGTACCCTACAGCATCCACCTAGAGGCTCTTGGGTACCCTACAGCATCCACCTAGAGGCTCTTGGGTACCCTACAGCATCCACCTAGAGGCTCTTGGTACACTTTTTAAATTTATTTTACCTTTATTTTACTAGGCAAGTCAGTTAAGAACAAATTCTTATTTACAGCATCTACCGAGAGGCTCTTGGGTACACTGCAGCATCAACCCAGAGGCTCTTGGGTACACTGCAGCATCCACCTAGAGGCTCTTGGGTACACTGCAGCATCAACCGAGAGGCTCTTGGGTAGACTGCAGCATCCACCGAGAAGCTCTTGGGTAGACTGCAGCATCAACCCAGAGGCTCTTGGGTAGACTGCAGCATCCACCTAGAGGCTCTTGGGTACACTGCAGCAACCGAGAGGCTCTTGGGTACACTGCAGCATCCACCGAGAGGCTCTTGGGTACACTGCAGCATCCACCGAGAAGCTCTTGGGTAGACTGCAGCATCAACCCAGAGGCTCTTGGGTAGACTGCAGCATCCACCTAGAGGCTCTTGGGTACACTGCAGCATCCACCGAGAAGCTCTTGGGTACACTGCAGCATCCACCGAGAGGCTCTTGGGTAGACTGTAGCATCCACCTAGAGGCTCTTGCTGCCAAGGGAATGCCTGACAGCTTGAAAGACATTTTGGACACCACAGTGAAAATGGTTAACTTTGTTAAAGCAAGACCTCTGAACTCTCGTATTTTCTGCACTATGCACTGATATGGGGGCAGCGACCATGTAACGCTTTTACAACATACAGAAGTGCGCTGGTTATCAAGGGGCAAAGTATTGACACTTCTTTTGACGTGAGAGTGGATTCTCGGCCCTCACTAGCATGAAAACTACATACAGGCACAGACTGTGTGTGGGAAATGATTTAAGACTGAGACTCTCTCCAATACAACCCAACATTGCCGTTATGTGCATCCTTTCAAGCACACCCTTCTCATTAACCTGTGGTGAGTTATTCACCATTTTTGATGAACAAATAAGGTTTTACATGTAAGATTGTTAAATAAAGAGCAAAATTATTAATTATTATTATTATTTGTGGCCTGGTCCTATAAGAGCTCGTTGTCACTTCCCACGAGCCGGGTTGTGACAAACTCACACTCATTCTGATGTTTAATAAATGCATCGTATAGTGTGTGTGTGCCAAGGGAATGCCTGACAGGATGACAATGATGGCTGACCCTGGTGCTAGCACTGGGGGCAGCAGCTGACCCTGGTGCTGGTGCTGGGGGGCACAGACTGTGTGTGGGAAATGATTTAAGACAGACTGACCCTGGTGCATAGTGAAATGGGGGCAAGACCTGAATCACAGCTGAGGTGCTAGGGGGTACAGCTGACCCTGGTGCTAGAGGGGGATTGTTAAATAAAGAGCAAAATTATGCTGACCGTGGTGCTAGAGGGGGTACAGCTGTCCCTGGTGCTAGGGGGTTGTTATGCTGACCCTGGTGCTAGAGGGGGTACAGCTGACCCTGGTGCTGGGGGGGTACAGCTGACCCTGGTGCTAGGGGGGGTACAGCTGACCCTGGTGCTAGAGGGGGTGCTAGAGGGGAGGGGGTTAGGTGACCCTGGTGCTAGAGGGGTACAGCTGACCCTGGTGCTAGAGGGGGTTCAGCTGACCCTGGTGCTAGAGGGGGTACAGCTGACCCTGGTGCTAGACGGGGTACAGGTGACCCTGGAGCTAGACGGGGTACAGCTGACCCTGGTGCTAGAGGGGGTACGCAGCTGGAGGTTGAACATTTGAAGGGACTATAAAACGTTTGGGAACCACTGGCCTAGAGGATCAGAGACTAAGAGGCTGGCTGAGTCCCAAATGGCACCCTATGTGCCCTGGTCATTAATAGTGCACTACATTTGGAATACAGCCCAGTCGTGTCCTGGCCAGGGGCGGACCGGATGGTAAACACGAACTAAGCACTAATAGCATCTGTATTCTGCATCAGCTGTGCTGGTGTTTATCCACAGTTTCTATCCACTATTAGAAAACATCCCTGTTCAGGCTTCACCTCAGGTAGAGTCCAAATACTGTGGGAAAACATTCAATATGTTCTGTCTATGGGCTCTGGTCAAAAGTAGCACACTATAAAGGGAATTATAGGGTGCCATTTGGGATGCACTTCATGGAGAGAAACATCTAGAACGAGTAGGACACACCTCATGGAGAGAAACATTTAGAACGAGTGGGACGCACCTCATAGAGATGTCTCTGCTTCGCATAACAACTGGTCAGAGATCTGCTGTCCCCAACCCAGTCCCAATCATTGGCTCGTCCCCAATGGCACTGCAGAGTGAAGGAATAGTGCACTACTTTAGTGCACTACTTCTGACCAGGACCCATAGCGCTCTGGTATAAAGTGGTGCACTAAATCGGGAATAGGGTTCTATAGGGCTCTGGTAAAAAGTAGTGCACGAAATAGGTAATAGGGTGCCATTTGGAACACAAGCCTTCAGCCTTCAAAGTTCTCCTTTGAATATTTGCTTCTGGCCCCCCCCGAGTGGCGCAGTGCTTGAGGCGTCACTACAGCCCCGGGTTCGATCCCAGGCTGTGACCAGGAGACCCATGAGGAGGCGCACAATTGGCCCAGCGTCGTCCAGGTTTGAGGAGGGTTTGGCCAGCCGGGATTTCCTTGTCCCAGTAGTAAATGGGTAAAAGCACAAATATACAGTACCAGTCAATAGTATTAGAACACATACTCATTCAAGGGTTTTTCTTTATTTTTACTATTTTCTACATTGTAGAATAATAGTGAAGACATATATGGAATCATATCGTAACCCAAAAAGTGTTAAACAAATCAAAATATATTTTAGATTTTAGATTCTTCAAAGTAGCCACCCTTTGCCTTGATGACAGCTTTGCACACTCTTGGCATTCTCTCAACCAGCTTCACCTGGAATGCTTCTCCAACAGTCTTGAAGGAGTTCCCACATATGCTGAGCATTTGTTGGCTGCTTTTCCTTTGCGGTCCAACTCATCCCAAACCATCTCAACTGAGTTGAGGTCAGGTGATTGTGGAGGCCAGGTCATCTGATGCAGCACTCCATCACTCTCCTTCTTGGTCAAATAGCCCGTACACAACCTGGAGGTGTGTTGGGTCATTGTTCTGTTGAATAACAAATGATAGTCCCACTAAACCCAAACCAGATGGGATGGCGTATCACTGCAGAATGCTGTGGTAGCCATGCTGGTTAAGTGTGCCTTGACTTCTAAATAAATCACTGACAGTGTCACCAGCAAAGCACCTCCACTCCATGCTTCACCCACACACCATCACACCTCCTTCACGGTGGGAACCACACACCATCACACCACCTCCTCCATGCTTCACGGTCCTCCATGCTTCACGGTGGGAACCACACACCATCACACCTCCTCCTCCATGCTTCACGGTGGGAGCCACACATGCTTCACGGAACCACATGATCATCCGTTCACCATCTCTGCGTCTCACAAAGACACGGCGGCTGGAACCAAAAACCTCACATTTGGACTCATCAGACCGAAGGACAGATTACGACCGATCTAATGTCCATCGCTTGTGTTTCTTTGCCCAAGCAAGTCTCTTCTCCTTATTGGTGTCCTTTAGTAATGGTTTCTTTGCAGCAATTCGACCATGAAGGCCTGATTCACACAGTCTCCTCTGAACAGTTGATGTTGAGATGTCTGTTACTTGAACTCTGAAGATTGTATTTGGGCTGCAATTTGAGTCTGGTAACTCTAATGAACTTATCCTCTGCAGCAGAGGTAACTCTGGGTCTTCCTTTACTGTGGCCGTCCTCATGAGGAGCGGCAGGGTAGCCTAGTGGTTATAGCGTTGGACTAGTAACCGGAAGGTTGCAAGTTCAAACCCCCGAACTGACAAGGTACAAATCTGTTGTTCTGCCCCTGAACAGGCAGTTAACCCACTGTTCCCAGGCCGTCATTGAAAATAAGAATTTGTTCTTAACTGACTTGCCTAGTTAAATAAAGGTCAAATAAAAATAAATAAATAAAAATGAGAGCCCGTTTCATTTACATCATAGCGCTTGATGGTTTTTTTGCGACTGCACTTGAAGAAACTTTCAAAGTTCCGGATTGACTGACCTTTATGTCTTCAAGTAATGGTCTTGGTCTTTTACCAATTAGGGCTGTCTTCTGTATACCACCCCTACCTTGTCACAAATGCATTAAGAAGGAAAGAAATGTGTCAAATGAACTTTTAAGAAGACACACCTGTTAATTGAAATGCATTCCAGCCTCATGTAGCTGGTTGAGAGAACGCCAAGAGTGTGCAAAGCTGTCATCAAGGCAAAGGGTGGCTATTTGAAGAATCTCAAATATAAAAGATATATTTAGATTTGTTTAATACTTTTTTGGTTATTAAAAAAAACATGTTGATGCATAAAACAATGTAACCAAGAAGATCTTGACATCTAGCCACTTAGCTAGTTAGCAACACAATGCAGAGTCCCGTAGGTGTGTCAGTGTACTAATATAACCTATAGTTATATATATATATTATAGTTACAGTATACTAATATAACCTATAGTTATATATATTATAGTTACAGTATACTAATATAACCTATAGTTATATATATTATAGTTACAGTATACTAATATAACCTATAGTTATATATATTATAGTTACAGTATACTAATATAACCTATAGTTATATATATTATAGTTACAGTATACTAATATAACCTATAGTTATATATATTATAGTTACAGTATACTAATATAACCTATAGTTATATATATTATAGTTACAGTATACTAATATAACCTATAGTTATATTTTTATTATAGTTACAGTATACTAATATAACCTATAGTTATATTTTTATTATAGTTACAGTATACTAATATAACATATAGTTATATTTTTATTATAGTTACAGTATACTAATATAACATATAGTTATATATATATTATAGTTACAGTATATAACCTATTTAATTTAGTTATATATATATATTATAGTTTAACCAGGCAAGTACAGTTATATATATTCTTATTTTCAATGAGGGCCTATAACAGTATTAACTGCCTGTTCAGGGGCAGAATGACAGATTTGTACCTTACAGTATACTAATTTGAACCTATAGTTATATATATTCCGGTTACAGTAACACTAATATAACCTATAGTTATATATATATTATAGTTACAGTATACTAATATAACCTATAGTTATATATATATATAGTTACAGTATACTAATATAACCTATAGTTATATATATATATAGTTACAGTATACTAATATAACCTATAGTTATATATATATTATAGTTACAGTATACTAATATAACCTATAGTTATATATATATTATAGTTACAGTATACTAATATAACCTATAGTTATATATATTATAGTTACAGTATACTAATATAACCTATAGTTATATATATATTATAGTTACAGTATACTAATATAACCTATAGTTATATATATTATAGTTACAGTATACATTATAACCTACAGTTATATGTTTATAATGTTACAGTATACTAATATAACCTAAGTTATACATATATATTATAGTTACAGTTTAATATAACCTATAGTTATATATATATATTTAGTTAAGATACTAATATAACATTTTATGACCAATTATATACAGAAATACAGGTAATATAACCTAAGTTATATATATTATAGTTACTGTAGCTACTAATATAACCTATAGTTATATATATATATAGTTACAGTATACTAATATAACCTATAGTTATATATATATAATAGTTACAGTTGTACTATATATAACCTATAGTTATATATATTATAGTTACAGTATACTAATATAACCTAGAGTTATATATATATAATAGTTACAGTATACTAATATAACCTAGAGTTATATATATATATTATAGTTACAGTATACTAATATAACCTAGAGTTATATATATATATTATAGTTGTACTTATATAACCTACAGTTATACATATATAACTTATAGTTACAGTATACTAATATAACCTAGAGTTATACATATATAGTTACAGTATACTAATATAACCTAGAGTTGTACATATATAACTTATAGTTGTACATAATATAACCTAGAGTTATATATATAACTTAGAGTTACAGTATACTAATATAACTTAGAGTTATACTATATATAACTTACAGTATACTAATATAACCTATAGTTGTATATATTATAGTTAGAGTATACTATATATAACCTACAGTTATATATATATAACTTAGAGTTATACCTATATATATATATATATATAGTTACAGTATACTAATATAACCTACAGTTATATATATATATTATAGTTACAGTATACTAATATAACCTATAGTTATATATATTATAGTTACAGTATACTAATATAACCTATAGTTATATATATTATAGTTACAGTATACTAATATAACCTAGAGTTGTACATATATAAGTTACAGTATACTAATATAACCTATAGTTATATATATTATAGTTGACAGTATGTAATATAACCTACTGTTATATATATATCCTAGAGTTACAGTATACTAATATAACCTGGTTATATATATATGATATGTTGTTACAGTATACTAATATAACCTAGAGTTATATATATTATGGTTAGGGTATACTAATATAACCTATAGTTATATTATTATGTTACCTATACTAATATAACCTATAGTTATATATATTATAGTTACAGTATACTAATATAACCTGACAGTTATATATATTATAGTTACAGTATACTAATATAACCTATAGTTATATATATATTATAGTTACAGTATACTAATATAACCTACAGTTATATATATATATTATAGTTACTCCAATGATCTTTTGGAGAAGTCATTAGCCTTGGGGGGTTCACATACATTCACAACCTACACTGGGAATGTTTAAATGACACATTCAATATAGACAAGAA
Source organism: Oncorhynchus keta (assembly GCF_023373465.1). NCBI lineage: Eukaryota > Metazoa > Chordata > Actinopteri > Salmoniformes > Salmonidae > Oncorhynchus > Oncorhynchus keta. Next base: position 1,124,426 of record NC_068450.1, on the reverse strand, counting down.
AATGACAATAATTAGTGTGTTATTAGTTTAAGCAGACTGGGTTTGTCTGGTGTCGTGATTTAGATGAAGATCAGATCACATTTTATGACCAATTTATACAGAAATCCAGGTAATTCCAAAGGGTTCACATACTTGCCACTGTAGCTAGACTAATATAACTTAGAGTTGTACTTATATAACTTAGAGTTGTACTTATATAACTTAGAGTTGTACTTATATAACTTAGAGTTGTACATATATAACTTAGAGTTGTACTTATGTAACTTAGAGTTGTACTTATGTAACTTAGAGTTGTACTTATATAACTTAGAGTTGTACTTATATAACTTAGAGTTGTACATATATAACTTAGAGTTGTACATATATAACTTAGAGTTGTACATATGTAACTTAGAGTTGTACTTATATAACTTAGAGTTGTACTTCTTATCTCTGACTGGTGTTGTCTCTGTCCTCTCCAGGTATCCTAGAGTTCATCAGTCTGGCTGTAGGGCTGGTCTATATCTCTGACTGGTGTTGTCTCTGTCCTCTCCATCGTGGAGTTCATCAGTCTGGCTGTAGGGCTGGTCTATATCTCTGACTGGTGTTGTCTCTGTCCTCTCCAGGTATCCTAGAGTTCATCAGTCTGGCTGTAGGGCTGGTCTATATCTCTGACTGGTGTTGTCTCTGTCCTCTCCAGGTATCCTAGAGTTCATCAGTCTGGCTGTAGGGCTGGTCTATATCTCTGACTGGTGTTGTCTCTGTCCTCTCCAGGTATCCTAGAGTTCATCAGTCTGGCTGTAGGGCTGGTCTATATCTCTGACTGGTGTTGTCTCTGTCCTCTCCAGGTATCCTAGAGTTCATCAGTCTGGCTGTAGGGCTGGTCTATATCTCTGACTGGTGTTGTCTCTGTCCTCTCCAGGTATCCTAGAGTTCATCAGTCTGGCTGTAGGGCTGGTCAGTATTAGAGGAGTGGACGCAGGACTCTACCTGGGCATGAACGAGAGAGGAGAGCTCTATGGGTCGGTAAGTTAAACACTTCTCTACCCCCCTCTACACATTCCTCCTCTCCTCTCCTCCCTCCTCTCCTCTCTCCTCTCCTCTCTCCCTCCTCTCCTCTCTCCTCTACTCCCTCCTCTCCTCTACTCCCTCCTCTACTCCCTCCTCTCCTCTCTCCTCTCCTCTCCTTGACGCTCCTGTCCTCTATCCTCATCTCTACCCCTCCTCTCCTCTCCTCCCTCCTCCTCTCCTTGACTCTCCTGTCCTCTATCCTCATCTCTACCCCTCCTCTCCTCTCCTCTCTCCTCTACTCCCTCCTCTCCTTGACTCTCCTGTCCTCTATCCTCATCTCTACCCCTCCTCTCCTCTCCTCTACTCCCTCCTCTCCTTGACTCTCCTGCCCTCTATCCTCATCTCTACCCCTCCTCTCCTCCCTCCTCCTCTCCTTGACTCTCCTGTCCTCTATCCTCATCTCTACCCCCTCCTCTCCTCTCTCCCTCTACTCCCTCCTCTCCTTGACTCTCCTGTCCTCTATCCTCATCTCTACCCCTCCTCTTCTCTCCTCTACTCCCTCCACTCCTTGACTCTCCTGTCCTCTACCCCCTCTACACATTCCTCCTCTCCTCTCTCCTCCTCCCTCCTCCCTCCCTCTCCCTTGACTCTCCTGTCCTCTATCCTCATCTCTACCCCCTCTCTCCTCCTCTACTCCCTCCTCTCCTTGACTCTCCTGTTCTCTATCCTCATCTCTACCCCTCCTCTCCTCTCTCCTCTACTCCCTCCTCTCCTTGACTCTCCTGTCCTCTATCCTCATCTCTACCCCTCCTCTCCTCTCCTCTACTCCCTCCACTCCTTGACTCTCCTGTCCTCTACCCCCCTCTACACATTCCTCCTCTCCTCTCTCCTCCCTCCTCTCCTTGACTCTCCTGTCCTCTATCCTCATCTCTACCCCCCCTCTCCTCTCCTCTCTCCTCTACTCCCTCCACTCCTTGACTCTCCTGTCCTCTATCCTCATCTATACCCCTCCTCTCCTCTACTCCCTCCACTCCTTGACTCTCCTGTCTTCTATCCTCGTCTCTACCCCCCCTCTCCTCTACTCCCTCCTTTCCTCCCTCCTCTCCGCTCCTCTCCCCTCCTCTACACCCTCTTCTCCTCTATTCATTCAATCAATCATATTGATTTATAAAGCCCTTTTTACATCAGCTGATATCTCAAAGTGCTGTACAGAAACCCAGCCTAAAACAGCAAGCAATGTAGATGTAGAAGCCCGGTGGCTAGGAAAAACTCCCTAGAAATGCAGGAATCTAGGAAGAAACCAGGCTATGTGGGGTGGCCAGTCCTCTTCTGGCTGTGCCGGTTGGAGATTATAACAGTATTTGGCCAAGATGTTCAAACGTTCATAAATGACCAGCAGGGTCAAATAATAATAATCTCAGTGATTGTAGAGGGTGCAACAGGTCAGCATCTCAGGAGTAAATGTCAGTTGGCTTTTCATAGCCGATCATTCAGAGTCAGAGATAGCAGGTGCGGTAGAGAGAGAGAGTCAAAAACAGCAGGTCTGGGACAGGTAGCACGTCCAATGAACAGGTCAGGGGTCCATAGCCGCAGGCAGAACAGTTGAAACTGGAGCAGCAGCACAACCAGGTGGACTGGGGACAGCAAGGAGTCATCATGCCAGGTAGTCCTGAGGCATGGTCCTAGGGCTCAGGTCCTCCGAGAGAGAGAAAGAAAGAGAGAATTAGAGAGAGCATACTTAAATTCACACAGGACACCGGATAAGACAGGAGAAATACTCCAGATATAACAAACTGACCCTAGCCCCCCAACACATAAACTACTGCAGCATAAATACTGGAGGCTGAGACAGGAGGGGTCAGGAGACACTGTAGCCCCATCCGATGATACCCCCGGACAGGGCCAAACAGGAAGGATATAACCCCACCCACTTTGCCAAAGCACAGCCCCCACACCACAAGAGGGATATCAACAGACCAAATGTACTATACTGAGACAAGCCACCATATGAGCCCTAGGGGGGCATAAAACCGGTCAGGAAGATCATGTCTGTGACGCACTCCTCCTAGGGACGACATGGAAGAGCACCAGTAAGCCAGTGACTCTGAGAGGGGAACCGGCCAGGCAGAAACAGCAAGGGTGGTTCATTGCTCCAGATCCTTTCCATTCACCTTCCCACTCCTGGGCCAGACTACATTCAATCATACGACCCACTGAAGAGATGAGTCTTCAATAAAGACTTAAAGGTTGAGACCGAGTTTGCGTCTCTTACATGGGTAGGCAGACCATTCCATAATAATGGAGCTCTATAGGAGAAAGCCCTGCCTCCAGCTGTTTGCTTAGAAATTCTAGGGACAATTAGGAGGCCTGCGTCTTGTGACCGTAGCGTACGTGTAGGTATGTACGGCAGGACCAAATCAGAGAGATGGGTAGGAGCAAGCCCATGTAATGCTTTGTAGGTTAGCAGTAAAACCTTGAAATCAGCCCTTGCTTTGACAGGAAGCCAGTGTAGGGAGGCTAGCACTGGAGTAATAGGATCAATTGTTTTGGTTCTAGTCAGGATTCTAGCAGCCGTATTTAGCACTAACTGAAGTTTATTTAGTGATTTATCCGGGTAGCCGGAAAGTAGAGCATTGCAGTAGTCTAACCTCGAAGTGACAAAACATGGATACATTTTTCTGCATCGTTTTTGGACAGAAAGTTTCTGATTTTTGCAATGTTACGTAGATGGAAAAAAGCTGTCCTTGAAATGGTCTTGATATGTTCTTCAAAAGAGAGATCAGGGTCCAGAGTAACGCCGAGGTCCTTCACAGTTTTATTTGAGACGACTGTACAACCAATAAGATTAATTCTCAGATTCAACAGAAGATCTCTTTGTTTCTTGGGACCTAGAACAAGCATCTCTGTTTTGTCCGAATTTAAAAGTAGAAAGTTTGCAGCCATCCACTTCCTTATGTCTGAAACACATGCTTCTAGCAAGGGCAATTTTGGGGCTTCACCATGTTTCATTGAAATGTACAGCTGTGTGTCATCCGCATAGCAGTGAAAGTTACCATTATGTTTTCGAATGACATCCCCAAGAGGTAAAATATATAGTGAAAACAATAGTGGTCCTAAAACGGAACCTTGAGGAACACCGAAATGTACAGTTGATTTGTCAGAAGACAAACCATTCACAGAGACAAACATCTTTCCGACAGATAAGATCTAAACCAGGCCAGAACTTGTCCGTGTAGACCAATTTGGGTTTCCAATCTCTCCAAAAGAATGTGGTGATCGATGGTATCAAAAGCAGCACTAAGGTCTAGGAGCACGAGGACAGATGCAGAGCCTCGGTCCGATGCCATTAAAATGTCATTTACCACCTTCACAAGTGCCGTCTCAGTGCTATGATGGGGTCTAAAACCAGACTGAAGCATTTCGTATACATTGTTTGTCTTCAGGAAGGCAGTGAGTTGCTGCGCAACAGCCTTTTCTAAACATTTTTGAGAGGAATGGAAGATTCGATATAGGCCTGACAAATGCAGTAAACGCAGACAAAAAAAGTCATAGTTAATGAAGAATGTTCTAGATAACATGTAAACATCCTAACCAGCTCTGCTACGATGAGTAAAATGGTCAGAGTGAGGTGTTCTCTCATTTGTGTCTGGAAGTCGCTAGCTAGTCAACTTTAGCCAGTTAGCTTTGGTGCTTGGTTGCAGGCAAGCTGCAGAAGGACGAGTAGGCTACAATTCCCCATCGTTTATCAGTACAATTTTGATGCCATCGTTTATCAGTACAAACAAAAGTAAACACACAGTCCAGTTCATAGTGAATGATGACAGGCCCTACTGCCTGTAAACATACAGTCCAGTTCATAGTGAATGATGACAGGCCCTACTGCCTGTAAACACACAGTCCAGTTCATAGTTAATGATGGCAGGCCCTACTGCTGTAAACACACAGTCCAGTTCATAGTGAATGATGACAGGCCCTACTGCTGTAAACACACAGTCCAGTTCATAGTGAATGATGACAGGTCCTACTGCCTGTAAACACACAGTCCAGTTCATAGTGAATGATGACAGGCCCTACTTCCTGTAAACACACAGTCCAGTTCAAAGTGAATGATGACAGGCCCTACTTCCTGTAAACACACAGTCCAGTTCAAAGTGAATGATGACAGGTCCTACTGCCTGTAAACACACAGTCCAGTTCATAGTGAATTATGACAGGTCCTACTGCCTGTAAACACACAGTCCAGTTCATAGTGAATGATGGCAGGCCCTACTGCCTGTAAACATACAGTCCAGTTCATAGTGAATGATGACAGGCCCTACTGCCTGTAAACACACAGTCCAGTTCATAGTTAATGATGGCAGGCCCTACTGCTGTAAACACACAGTCCAGTTCATAGTGAATGATGACAGGTCCTACTGCCTGTAAACACACAGTCCAGTTCATAGTGAATGATGACAGGCCCGGGGAGGGGCCAGCTGAGTATAAGACTGTATCATCTGCATATAAATGGATGAGAGTTTCCTACTGCCTAAGCTATGTTGTTGATGTAAATTGAGAAACTGCGTGGGGCCTAGGATCGAGCCTTGGGGTACTCCTTTGTTGACGGGCAGTGGCTGAGACAGCAGATTTTTTGACTTTATACACTGACCTCTTTGAGAGAGGTAGTTAGCAAACCAGGCCAAAGACCCCTCAGAGACACCAATACTCCTGAGCCAGCCAATAACATCACACTACCCTCCCCTGTGACCAATAACAACACACTACCCTCCCCTGTGACCAACAACATCACACTACCCTCCCCTGTGACCAATAGAAACACACTACCCTCCCCTGTGACCAATAACATCGCACTACCCTCCCGTGACCAATAACATCACACTACCCTAGTACCCCTTCTTACGTTCTCTCTCCCTTAGTACCCCTTCTTACCTTCTCTCTCCCTTAGTACCCCTTCTTACCTTCTCTCTCCCTTAGTACCCCTTCTTACCTTCTCTCTCCCTTAGTACCCCTTCATACCTTCTCTCTCCCTTAGTACCCCTTCTTACCTTCTCTCTCCCTTAGTACCCCTTCTTACCTTTTCTCTCCCCTTAGTACCCCTTCTTACCTTCTCTCCCTTCTTACCTTCTCTCTCCCTTAGTACCCCTTCTTACCTTCTCTCCCTTCTTACCTTCTCTCTCCCTTAGTACCCCTTCAACCTTCTCTGTCCCTCAGTACCCCTTCAACCTTCTCTCTCCCTTAGTACCCCTTCTTACCTTCTCTCTCCCTTAGTACCCCTTCTTACCTTCTCTGTCCCTTAGTACCCCTTCTTACCTTCTCTCTCCCTTAGTACCCCTTCTTACCTTCTCTCCTTCTTACCTTCTCTCCCTTAGTACCCCTTCTTACCTTCACTCTCTCCTTAGTCTCCTTCTTACCTTCTCTCCCTTTCTTACCTTCTCTCTCCCTTAGTCCCCTTCTTACCTTCTCTCTCCCTTAGTACCCCTTCTTACCTTCACTCTCCCTTAGTCTCCTTCTTACCTTCTCTCTCCCTTAGTCCCCCTTCTTACCTTTTCTCTCCCTTAGTACCCCTTCTTACCTTCTCTGTCCCTTAGTACCCTTCTTACCTTCTCTCTCCCTTAGTACCCCTTCTTACCTTCTCTCTCCCTTAGTCCCCCTTCTTACCTTCTCTCTCCCTTAGTCCCCCTTCTTACCTTCTCTCTCCCTTAGTCCCCCTTCTTACCTTCTCTCTCCCTTAGTACCCCTTCTTACCTTCTCTCCCTTAGTACCCCTTCTTACCTTCTCTCCCTTAGTACCCCTTCTTACCTTCTCTCTCCCTTAGTACCCCTTCTTACCTTCTCTCTCCCTTAGTACCCCTTCTTACCTTCTCTCCCTTAGTACCCCTTCTTACCTTCACTCTCCCTTAGTACCCCTTCTTACCTTCACTCTCCCTTAGTACCCCTTCTTACCTTCTCTCCCTTAGTACCCCTTCTTACCTTCACTCTCCCTTAGTACCCCTTCTTACCTTCACTCTCCCTTAGTACCCCTTCTTACCTTCTCTCTCCCTTAGTACCCCTTCTTACCTTCTCTCTCCCTTAGTACCCCTTCTTACCTTCTCTCTCCCTTAGTACCCCTTCTTACCTTCTCTCTCCCTTAGTTCCCCTTCTTACCTTCTCTCTCCCTTAGTACCCCTTCTTACCTTCTCTCTCCCTTAGTCCCCTTCTTACCTTCTCTCTCCCTTAGTACCCTTCTTACCTTCTCTGTCCCTTAGTACCCCTTCTTACCTTCTCTGTCCCTTAGTACCCCTTCTTACCTTCTCTCTCCCTTAGTCCCCCTTCTTACCTTCTCTCTCCCTTAGTCCCACTTCTTACCTTCTCTCTCCCTTAGTCCCCTTCTTACCTTCTCTCTCCCTTAGTACCCCTTCTTACCTTCTCTCCCTTAGTACCCCTTCTTACCTTCTCTCCCTTAGTACCCCTTCTTACCTTCTCTCTCCCTTAGTACCCCTTCTTACCTTCTCTCTCCTTAGTACCCCTTCTTACCTTCTCTCCCTTAGTCCCCCTTCTTACCTTCACTCTCCCCTTAGTACCCCTTCTTACCTTCACTCTCCCTTAGTACCCCTTCTTACCTTCTCTCCCTTAGTACCCCTTCTTACCTTCACTCTCCCCTTAGTACCCCTTCTTACCTTCACTCTCCCTTAGTCCCCTTCTTACCTTCTCTCTCCTTAGTACCCCTTCTTACCTTCTCTGTCCCTTAGTACCCCTTCTTACCTTCTCTCTCCCTTAGTACCCCTTCTTACCTTCTCTCTCCCTTAGTCCCCCTTCTTACCTTCTCTCTCCCTTAGTACCCCTTCTTACCTTCTCTCTCCCTTAGTCCCCCTTCTTACCTTCTCTCTCCCTTAGTACCCCTTCTTACCTTCTCTCTCCCTTAGTACCCCTTCTTACCTTCTCTCCCTTAGTACCCCTTCTTACCTTCTCTCTCCCTTAGTACCCCTTCTTACCTTCTCTCTCCCTTAGTCCCCCTTCTTACCTTCTCTCCCTTAGTACCCCTTCTTACCTTCTCTCTCCTTAGTACCCCTTCTTACCTTCTCTCTCCCTTAGTCCCCCTTCTTACCTTCTCTCCCTTAGTACCCCTTCTTACCTTCTCTCCCTTAGTACCCCTTCTTACCTTCTCTCCCTTAGTCCCCTTCTTACCTTCTCTCTCCCTTAGTCCCCCTTCTTACCTTCTCTCTCCCCTTAGTACCCCTTCTTACCTTCTCTCCCTTAGTACCCCTTCTTACCTTCTCTCCCTTAGTCCCCCTTCTTACCTTCTCTCTCCTTAGTACCCCTTCTTACCTTCTCTCTCCCTTAGTACCCCTTCTTACCTTCTCTCCCTTAGTACCCCTTCTTACCTTCTCTCCCTTAGTCCCCCTTCTTACCTTCTCTCTCCCTTAGTCCCCCTTCTTACCTTCTCTCTCCCTTAGTACCCCTTCTTACCTTCACTCTCCCTTAGTACCCCTTCTTACCTTCTCTCTCCCTTAGTACCCCTTCTTACCTTCTCTCTCCCTTAGTACCCCTTCTTACCTTCTCTCTCCCTTAGTACCCCTTCTTACCTTCTCTCCCTTCTTACCTTCTCTCTCCCTTAGTCCCCCTTCTTACCTTCTCTCTCCCTTAGTACCCCTTCTTACCTTCTCTGTCCCTTAGTACCCCTTCTTACCTTCTCTCCCTTAGTCCCCCTTCTTACCTTCACTCTCCCTTAGTCTCCCTTCTTACCTTCTCTCCCTTCTTACCTTCTCTCTCCCTTAGTACCCCTTCTTACCTTCTCTCTCCCTTAGTACCCCTTCTTACCTTCTCTCTCCCTTAGTACCCCTTCTTACCTTCTCTCTCCCTTAGTCCCCCTTCTTACCTTCTCTCTCCCTTAGTCCCCCTTCTTACCTTCTCTCTCCCTTAGTACCCCTTCTTACCTTCTCTCTCCCTTAGTCCCCTTCTTACCTTCTCTCCCTTAGTACCCCTTCTTACCTTCTCTCCCTTAGTACCCCTTCTTACCTTCTCTCTCCCTTAGTACCCCTTCTTACCTTCTCTCCCTTAGTACCCCTTCTTACCTTCTCTCTCCCTTAGTACCCCTTCTTACCTTCTCTCTCCCTTAGTACCCCTTCTTACCTTCTCTCCCTTAGTACCCCTTCTTACCTTCTCTCTCCCTTAGTACCCCTTCTTACCTTCTCTCTCCCTTAGTACCCCTTCTTACCTTCTCTCCCTTAGTACCCCTTCTTACCTTCTCTCTCCCTTAGTACCCCTTCTTACCTTCTCTCTCCCTTAGTACCCCTTCTTACCTTCTCTCTCCCTTAGTACCCCTTCTTACCTTCTCTCTCCCCTTAGTACCCCTTCTTACCTTCTCTCCCTTAGTACCCCTTCTTACCTTCTCTCTCCCTTAGTACCCCTTCTTACCTTCTCTCTCCCTTAGTACCCCTTCTTACCTTCTCTCTCCCTTAGTACCCCTTCTTACCTTCTCTCCCTTAGTACCCCTTCTTACCTTCTCTCTCCCTTAGTACCCCTTCTTACCTTCTCTCCCTTAGTACCCCTTCTTACCTTCTCTCTCCCTTAGTACCCCTTCTTACCTTCTCTCCCTTAGTACCCCTTCTTACCTTCTCTCCCCCTTAGTACCCCTTCTTACCTTCTCTCCCCTTAGTACCCCTTCTTACCTTCTCTCTCCCTTAGTACCCCTTCTTACCTTCTCTCTCCCTTAGTACCCCTTCTTACCTTCTCTCCCCTTAGTACCCCTTCTTACCTTCTCTCTCCCTTAGTACCCCTTCTTACCTTCTCTCCCTTAGTACCCCTTCTTACCTTCTCTCCCTTAGTACCCCTTCTTACCTTCTCTCCCTTAGTACCCCTTCTTACCTTCTCTCCCTTAGTACCCCTTCTTACCTTCTCTCCCTTAGTACCCTTCTTACCTTCTCTCTCCCTTAGTACCCCTTCTTACCTTCTCTCTCCCTTAGTACCCCTTCTTACCTTCTCTCTCCCTTAGTACCCCTTCTTACCTTCTCTCTCCCTTAGTACCCCTTCTTACCTTCTCTCTCCTTAGTACCCCTTCTTACCTTCTCTCTCCCTTAGTACCCCTTCTTACCTTCTCTCTCCCTTAGTACCCCTTCTTACCTTCTCTCTCCCTTAGTACCCCTTCTTACCTTCTCTCCCTTAGTACCCCTTCTTACCTTCTCTCCCTTAGTACCCCTTCTTACCTTCTCTCTCCCTTAGTACCCCTTCTTACCTTCTCTCTCCCTTAGTTCCCCTTCTTACCTTCTCTCTCCCTTAGTACCCCTTCTTACCTTCTCTCTCCCTTAGTACCCCTTCTTACCTTCTCTCTCCCTTAGTACCCCTTCTTACCTTCTCTCTCCCTTAGTACCCCTTCTTACCTTCTCTCTCCCTTAGTACCCCTTCTTACCTTCTCTCTCCCTTAGTACCCCTTCTTACCTTCTCTCTCCCTTAGTACCCCTTCTTACCTTCTCTCTCCCTTAGTACCCCTTCTTACCTTCTCTCTCCCTTAGTACCCCTTCTTACCTTCTCTCTCCCTTAGTACCCCTTCTTACCTTCTCTCTCCCTTAGTACCCCTTCTTACCTTCTCTCTCCCTTAGTACCCCTTCTTACCTTCTCTCTCCCTTAGTACCCCTTCTTACCTTCTCTCTCCCTTAGTACCCCCTCTTACCTTCTCTCTCCCTTAGTACCCCTTCTTACCTTCTCTCTCCCTTAGTCCCCCTTCTTACCTTCTCTCTCCCTTAGTACCCCTTCTTACCTTCTCTCTCCCTTAGTACCCCTTCTTACCTTCTCTCTCCCTTAGTACCCCTTCTTACCTTCTCTCTCCCTTAGTACCCCTTCTTACCTTCTCTCCCTTAGTACCCCTTCTTACCTTCTCTCTCCCTTAGTACCCTTCTTACCTTCTCTCTCCCTTAGTACCCCTTCTTACCTTCTCTCTCCCTTAGTACCCCTTCTTACCTTCTCTCTCCCTTAGTACCCCTTCTTACCTTCTCTCTCCCTTAGTACCCCTTCTTACCTTCTCTCTCCCTTAGTACCCCTTCTTACCTTCTCTCTCCCTTAGTACCCCTTCTTACCTTCTCTCTCCCTTAGTACCCCTTCTTACCTTCTCTCTCCCTTAGTACCCCTTCTTACCTTCTCTCCCTTCTTACCTTCTCTCTCCCTTAGTCCCCCTTCTTACCTTCTCTCTCCCTTAGTACCCCTTCTTACCTTCTCTGTCCCTTAGTACCCCTTCTTACCTTCTCTCCCTTAGTCCCCCTTCTTACCTTCTCTCTCCCCTTAGTACCCCTTCTTACCTTCTCTCCCCTTAGTACCCCTTCTTACCTTCTCTCTCCCTTAGTACCCCTTCTTACCTTCTCTCTCCCTTAGTACCCCTTCTTACCTTCTCTCTCCCTTAGTACCCCTTCTTACCTTCTCTCTCCTTAGTACCCTTCTTACCTTCTCTCTCCCTTAGTACCCCTTCTTACCTTCTCTCTCCCTTAGTACCCCTTCTTACCTTCTCTCTCCCTTAGTACCCCTTCTTACCTTCACTCTCCCGTAGTACCCTTCTTACCTTCTCTCTCCCTTAGTACCCCTTCTTACCTTCTCTCTCCCTTAGTACCCCTTCTTACCTTCTCTCTCCTTAGTACCCCTTCTTACCTTCTCTCTCCCTTAGTACCCCTTCTTACCTTCTCTCTCCCTTAGTACCCCTTCTTACCTTCTCTCTCCCCTTAGTACCCCTTCTTACCTTCTCTCTCCCTTAGTACCCCTTCTTACCTTCTCTCTCCTTAGTACCCCATCTTACCTTCTCTCCCTTAGTACCCCATCTTACCTTCTCTCCCTTAGTACCCCTTCTTACCTTCTCTCTCCCTTAGTACCCCTTCTTACCTTCTCTCTCCCTTAGTACCCCTTCTTACCTTCTCTCCCTTAGTACCCCTTCTTACCTTCTCTCCCTTAGTACCCCATCTTACCTTCTCTCCCTTAGTACCCCATCTTACCTTCTCTCTCCCTTAGTACCCCTTCTTACCTTCTCTCTCCCTTAGTACCCCTTCTTACCTTCTCTCTCCCTTAGTACCCCTTCTTACCTTCTCTCTCCCTTAGTACCCCTTCTTACCTTCTCTGTTGTTGATTATTGTATAGTAAATGTGTTGCTGTGAAGTTTGCTCCTCAAACTGTTGGCAAAATGTGAAATATAAATGAACTAATCCATGAATTATATCCTAATGAAGCTACTGTATGGACACCACACTCAACCATCTCTCCCTCTCTTCCGCAGAAGAAGTTAACAGCGGAGTGCGTGTTCAGAGAGCAGTTTGAGGAGAATTGGTACAACACATACGCCTCTACGCTCTACAAACACACCGACACCGGACGCTTCTACTACGTAGCGCTCAACAAGGACGGCTCGCCACGGGAGGGGGGGAGGACGAAGAAACACCAGAAACTAACGCACTTCCTGCCTCGGCCTGTGGAGATAGAAAAGATCCCCCAGGCTTACAGAGATCTGTTCCAATACAGGTGACCAGGGCTGAGCCTGGGAGAGAGGGATGAGGAGGAGGAAAGGGAGAAGAGAGGTGGATGTTTGGCACTAAGGACAGGACTCAGTACTCCCACTGACCTCGCTCCCCTGTCTCCAGCCCCGACCCCCAACAAAGGTGTTTATGTATTGTCTTTCCAGCCCCCCCAAAAACCCTCCCGTTCCTCCGAGAACCAACGACCAGAGAGATAAACATAACTTGTGTTGCTGGACATTAACTTTCTAAAAGGGCTGTTTGACCTCAGAGGGGTCAGAGCAGAGCAGTGGAAACGCTCTTCTCTCCAGCAACTGAGGAGGAGGAGGAGGGGGGAGGTCCTACTACAGGGAGGTGTCATTAGGCCCATAAGACCTCACTCTGGAGGAGAGCACAGAGTCGAGCGGAGGAGATAATCTCTTCACTAAACGGATAGGAGAGAGAGATGGAGGGAGAGAGACTGGACTGGCGTCAGGCCTGTATGACTGCCTAACCCACCCTGGGATAACCGCAGGTTAAAACCACCTGAACCACTAACCACCTGAAGAAGACAAAGACTTCTCCTGATGAGAACCACTTTTATACATAAGATACTTAACCAGCATTCACTGCAAATATAAAAAGGGTTTGGGGTTAGTCCTCAGCAGTTTGAGTAAGGGGTCTGAGGACTATTAATGAGATGACTAGCTGAGATGACCAGTGGACACTACAATAGCCAAGCCATTCACCAGAGCAACCAGAGAACTCCAGGGAGCGAGCGAGGGATTGACCAATGGAAGTTGAGAGAATGTCAGAATGTTCTAAAGCAACGTGTAGAGAGAACTCATCTTCTGACTAGTCATTGTGATGTCAGTGTTCTAAATCAACGTGTAGAGAACTCATCTTCTGACTAGTCATTGTGATGTCAGAGTGTTCTAAATCAACGTGTAGAGAACTCATCTTCTGACCAGTCATTGTGATGTCAGAGTGTTCTAAATCAACGTGTAGAGAACTCATCTTCTGACTAGTCATTGTGATGTCAGAGTGTTCTAAATCAACGTGTAGAGAACTCATCTTCTGACCAGTCATTGTGATGTCAGAGTGTTCTAAATCAACGTGTAGAGAACTCATCCTCTGACTAGTCATTGTGATGTCAGAGTGTTCTAAATCAACGTGTAGAGAACTCATCTTCTGACTAGTCATTGTGATGTCAGAGTGTTCTAAATCAACGTGTAGAGAACTCATCTTCTGACCAGTCATTGTGATGTCAGAGTGTTCTAAATCAACGTGTAGAGAACTCATCTTCTGACTAGTCATTGTGATGTCAGAGTGTTCTAAATCAACGTGTAGAGAACTCATCTTCTGACTAGTCATTGTGATGTCAGTGTTCTAAATCAACGTGTAGAGAACTCATCTTCTGACTAGTCATTGTGATGTCAGAGTGTTCTAAATCAACGTGTAGAGAACTCATCTTCTGACCAGTCATTGTGATGTCAGAGTGTTCTAAATCAACGTGTAGAGAACTCATCTTCTGACCAGTCATTGTGATGTCAGAGTGTTCTAAATCAACGTGTAGAGAACTCATCTTCTGACTAGTCATTGTGATGTCAGAGTGTTCTAAATCAACGTGTAGAGAACTCATCTTCTGACTAGTCATTGTGATGTCAGGGCTGAACTGGGACAGAGAGAGAGAGAGAGTACACTACTACCTAGTATGTATATGTGATGGAGACAGATTGGCCATGAGGGAGTATCCAGGTGAAACAGGGTTGGCAGAACTTGGCACATAAGTGATATGATCAATGTAAAGAGATGTGATAAGCTGAGATACATGTAAAACTTATTGACTATGTGATAAATGTACAACATTAATACAGTAGGACAGTCAAGGACATGGATGGTGCAGCTAGATTGCAGTTCAATGAAATACCTATGACAATGAATGAGAAATCGTGAAAAGAATAGGCTTGTAATTGAGACAAACTAAAAGAGAAAAAATCAGACAATGTCAGACATGGGAATATGAAAGAGCACTTACTATTTGCCTCTACATGGTCAAATTGACTGCCCCCTTAGCAGGCCAACCAAACAGCCTTCTCCTCTCTGATACAGACTATCCTCACACTCGTAATAATAGCAGATGTTGTGGCATCAAGAAAGACTAGAAGATGCTGTATGTAGACAACAGTGAGGTTACACTACCAGACTAGGGAGGTTACACTACAGTGAGGTGACACTACTAGACTAGGGAGGTTACACTACCAGACTAGGGAGATTACACTACAGTGAGGTTACACTACTAGACTACAGTGAGGTGACACTACTAGACTACAGTGAGGTTACACTACCAGACTACAGTGAGGTTACACTACCAGACTAGGGAGGTTACACTACAGTGAGGTTACACTACTAGACTACAGTGAGGTTACACTACCAGACTACAGTGAGGTTACACTACCAGACTAGGGAGGTTACACTACAGTGAGGTGACACTACTAGACTAGGGAGGTTACACTACCAGACTAGGGAGGTTACACTACAGTGAGGTTACACTACTAGACTACAGTGAGGTGACACTACTAGACTACAGTGAGGTTACACTACCAGACTACAGTGAGGTTACACTACCAGACTAGGGAGGTTACACTACAGTGAGGTTACACTACTAGACTACAGTGAGGTTACACTACAGTGAGGTTACACTACTAGACTACAGTGAGGTTACACTACTAGACTACAGTGAGGTTACACTACCAGACTAGGGAGGTTACACTACAGTGAGGTGACACTACTAGACTAGGGAGGTTACACTACCAGACTAGGGAGATTACACTACAGTGAGGTTACACTACTAGACTACAGTGAGGTGACACTACTAGACTACAGTGAGGTTACACTACCAGACTACAGTGAGGTTACACTACCAGACTACAGTGAGATTACACTACCAGACTACAGTGAGATTACA
This sequence comes from Oncorhynchus keta, assembly GCF_023373465.1. Classification (NCBI taxonomy): domain Eukaryota; kingdom Metazoa; phylum Chordata; class Actinopteri; order Salmoniformes; family Salmonidae; genus Oncorhynchus; species Oncorhynchus keta. The sequence goes on along the minus strand of NC_068450.1, from coordinate 1,109,028 downwards.
CTACCAGACTACAGTGATGTTACACTACCAGACTACAGTGAGGTTACACTACCAGACTACAGTGAGGTTACACTACTAGACTACAGTGAGGTTACACTACCATACTACAGTGAGGTTACACTACTAGACTACAGTGATGTTACACTACCAGACTACAGTGATGTTACACTACCAGACTACAGTGAGGTTACACTACCAGACTAGGGAGGTTACACTACAGTGAGGTTACACTACCAGACTAGGGAGGTTACACTACAGTGAGGTTACACTACTAGACTACAGTGAGGTGACACTACTAGACTACAGTGAGGTTACACTACTAGACTACAGTGAGGTTACACTACCAGACTAGGGAGGTTACACTACAGTGAGGTGACACTACCAGACTAGGGAGATTACACTACAGTGAGGTTACACTACTAGACTACAGTGAGGTGACACTACTAGACTACAGTGAGGTTACACTACCAGACTACAGTGAGGTTACACTACCAGACTACAGTGAGGTTACACTACTAGACTACAGTGAGGTTACACTACAGTGAGGTTACACTACCAGACTACAGTGAGGTTACACTACTAGACTACAGTGAGGTTACACTACAGTGAGGTTACACTACCAGACTACAGTGAGGTTACACTACCAGACTACAGTGAGGTGACACTACTAGACTACAGTGAGGTTACACTACCAGACTACAGTGAGGTTACACTACTAGACTACAGTGAGGTTACACTACCATACTACAGTGAGGTTACACTACTAGACTACAGTGATGTTACACTACCAGACTACAGTGATGTTACACTACCAGACTACAGTGAGGTTACACTACCAGACTAGGGAGGTTACACTACAGTGAGGTTACACTACCAGACTAGGGAGGTTACACTACAGTGAGGTTACACTACTAGACTACAGTGAGGTGACACTACTAGACTACAGTGAGGTTACACTACCAGACTACAGTGAGGTTACACTACCAGACTAGGGAGGTTACACTACAGTGAGGTTACACTACTAGACTACAGTGAGGTTACACTACTAGACTACAGTGAGGTTACACTACCAGACTAGGGAGGTTACACTACAGTGAGGTGACACTACTAGACTAGGGAGGTTACACTACCAGACTAGGGAGATTACACTACAGTGAGGTTACACTACTAGACTACAGTGAGGTGACACTACTAGACTACAGTGAGGTGACACTACCAGACTACAGTGAGGTTACACTACCAGACTACAGTGAGGTGACACTACTAGACTACAGTGAGGTTACACTACCAGACTACAGTGAGGTTACACTACCAGACTACAGTGAGATTACACTACCAGACTACAGTGATGTTACACTACCAGACTACAGTGAGGTTACACTACTAGACTACAGTGATGTTACACTACCAGACTACAGTGATGTTACACTACCAGACTACAGTGAGGTTACACTACTAGACTACAGTGAGGTTACACTACCAGACTACAGTGAGGTTACACTACCAGACTACAGTGAGGTTACACTACTAGACTACAGTGATGTTACACTACTAGACTACAGTGATGTTACACTACCAGACTACAGTGATGTTACACTACCAGACTACAGTGAGGTTACACTACCAGACTACAGTGAGGTTACACTACCAGACTACAGTGATGTTACACTACCAGACTACAGTGAGGTTACACTACAGTGAGGTTACACTACCAGACTACAGTGAGGTTACACTACAGTGAGGTTACACTACTAGACTACAGTGAGGTTACACTACCAGACTACAGTGAGGTTACACTACCAGACTACAGGGAGGTTACACTACAGTGAGGTTACACTACCAGACTACAGTGAGGTTACACTGCCAGACTGCAGTGAGGTTGCACTAGAGTGAGGTTACACTAGAGTAAGGTTACTGTAGAAGAGATGTAGAACAGAGTGAGAGCTGTAGATCAGAGGGGGAGCTGTAGAGCAGAGGGAGAGCTGTAGATCAGAGGGAGAGCTGTAGATCAGAGGGAGAGCTGTAGAGCAGAGGGAGAGCTGTAGAGCAGAGGGAGAGCTGTAGAGCAGAGGGAGAGCTGTAGAGCAGAGGGAGAGCAGTAGAACAGAGGGAGAGCAGTAGAACAGAGGGAGAGCAGTAGAACAGAGGGAGAGCAGTAGAACAGAGGGAGAGCTGTAGAGCAGAGTGAGAGCTGTAGAACAGAGGGAGAACAGAGTGAGAGCTGTAGAGCAGAGTGAGAGCTGTAGAGCAGAGTGAGAGCTGTAGAGCAGAGTGAGAGCTGTAGAACAGAGTGAGAGCTGTAGAACAGAGGGAGAGCTGTAGAACAGAGGGAGAACAGAGGGAGAGCTGTAGAACAGAGGGAGAGCTGTAGAACAGAGGGAGAGCTGTAGAGCAGATTGAGAGCTGTAGAGCAGAGGGAGAGCTGTAGAACAGAGGGAGAGCTGTAGAACAGAGGGAGAGCTGTAGAGCAGAGTGAGAGCTGTAGAACAGAGGGAGAGCTGTAGAACAGAGGGAGAGCTGTAGAACAGAGGGAGAGCTGTAGAACAGAGGGAGAACAGAGGGAGAGCTGTAGAACAGAGGGAAAACAGAGGGAGAGCTGTAGAACAGAGGGAGAACAGTAGAACAGAGAGAGAGCTGTAGAACAGAGGGAGAGCTGTAGAACAGAGGGGGAGCTGTAGAACAGAGGGAGAGCTGTAGAACAGAGGGAGAGTTGTAGAGCAGAGTGAGAGCTGTAGAGCAGAGTGAGAGCTGTAGAGCAGAGGGAGAGCTGTAGAGCAGAGGGAGAGCTGTAGAGCAGAGGGAGAGCTGTAGAGCAGAGGGAGAGCTGTAGAGCAGAGGGAGAGCAGAGGGAGAGCTGTAGAGCAGAGGGAGAGCAGAGGGAGAGCTGTAGAGCAGAGGGAGAGCTGTAGAGCAGAGGGAGAGCTGTAGAGCAGAGGGAGAGCTGTAGAGCAGAGGGAGAGCTGTAGAGCAGAGGGAGAGCTGTAGAGCAGAGGGAGAGCTGTAGAGCAGAGGGAGAGCTGTAGAGCAGAGGGAGAGCTGTAGAGCAGAGGGAGAGCTGTAGAGCAGAGGGAGAGCTGTAGAACAGAGGGAGAGCTTTGGAACGGACAGACCAGAGAGAGAAAGGGACTTGTAATGTTCAGCCTGTACAGAGGAACATTATTAAAATACAACCAGCTGAGATGTACATATGAATGATCCTATTTATGAGATGTACTATATATTTATTTTATTACATATAAAGTATAAATAAATCTATATTCTATTTATTTATTGCAAAGACTCTATTTTGTAATGAACTTGAAGTTATCACAACTGTAGATTCTACTGAAAACCGCTATGAAATGAATATTAAATGAATTTGGCAATAAAATTGTCCCGCTGTGTTGTTCAAGATGTTCTGTATTTCCAATCCATGAGATCGACGAGTTCTTAAATAACTTCCTCCATTTACCTTGTAATGCATATCTTTTAAAATATTTTTTTACATCACACCAAGAGAGACACAGCACAGCACTACATAGAGAGAGACCGAAGACAACAACATACCAAAGCAGCAACACATGACAACAACATGGTAGCAACACAACATGACAACAACATGGTAGCAACACAACATGGCAGCAGCACAAAACATGGTACAAACATTATAGGGCCCAGACAACAGCACAAAGGGCAAGAAGGTTAGAAACAACAATACATACATTGACATAAATTGAGAAGAGCGTGGGGCCTAGGATTGAGCCTTGGGGTACTCCCTTGGTGACAAGTAGTGGCTGAGACAGCAGATTTTCTGACTTCATACACTGCACTCTCTGAAAGAGGTAGTTAGCAAACCAGGTCAAAGACCTCTCAGAGACACCAATACTCCTAAGCCGGCCCACAAGAATGGAATGGTCTAGCGTATCAAAAGCTTTGGCCAAGTCAATAAAAATAGCAGCACAATATTGCTTAGAATCAAGGGCAATGTGGACATCATTGAGGACCTTTAAGGTTGCAGTGAAACATCCATAACCTGAGTGGAAACCAGATTGCAGACCAGAGAGAATACTAATAAAGAAACCAGATTAAATACCAGAGAGAATACTATAGACATCAAGAAAGCTGATTGGATACCAGAGAGAATACTATAGACATCAAGAAACCTGATTGGATACCAGAGAGAATACTATAGACATCAAGAAAGCTGATTGGATACCAGAGAGAATACTATAGACATCAAGAAACCTGATTGGATACCAGAGAGAATACTATAGACATCAAGAAAGCTGATTGGATACCAGAGAGAATACTATAGACATCAAGAAACCTGATTGGATACCAGAGAGAATACTATAGACATCAAGAAAGCTGATTGGATACCAGAGAGAATACTATAGACATCAAGAAACCTGATTGGATACCAGAGAGAATACTATAGACATCAAGAAACCTGATTGGATACCAGAGAGAATACTATAGACATCAAGAAAGCTGATTGGATACCAGAGAGAATACTATAGACATCAAGAAACCTGATTGGATACCAGAGAGAATACTATAGACATCAAGAAAGCTGATTGGATACCAGAGAGAATACTATAGACATCATGTCTCAGCCTCCAGTATTTATGCTGCAGTAGTTTGTGTCGGGGGGCTAGGGTCAGTTTGTTATATCTGGAGTACTTCTCCTGTCCTATTCGGTGTCCTGTGTGAATCTAAGTGTGCGTTCTCTAATTCTCTCCTTCTCTCTTTCTTTCTCTCTCTCGGAGGACCTGAGCCCTAGGACCATGCCCCAGGACTACCTGACATGATGACTCCTTGCTGTCCCCAGTCCACCTGGCCATGCTGCTGCTCCAGTTTCAACTGGCCTGGGCCCTAGGACCATGTCCCAGGACTACCTGACATGAGGACTCCTTGCTGTCCCCAGTCCACCTGGCCATGCTCCTGCTCCAGTTTCAACTGTTCTGCCTTACTATTATTCAACCATGCTGGTCATTTATGAACATTTTGAACATCTTGGCCACGTTCTGTTATAATCTCCACCCGGCACAGCCAGAAGAGGACTGGCCACCCCACATATGCTCTCTCTAATTCTCTCTTTCTTTCTCTCTCTCGGAGGACCTGAGCCCTAGGACCGTGCCCCAGGACTACCTGACATGATGGCTCCTTGCTGTCCCCAGTCCACCTGACTGTGCTGCTGCTCCAGTTTCAACTGTTCTGCCTTATTATTATTCGACCATGCTGGTCATTTATGAACATTTGAACATCTTGGTCATGTTCTGTTATAATCTCTACCCGGCACAGCCAGAAGAGGACTGGCCACCCCACATAGCCCGGTTCCTCTCTAGGTTTCTTCCTAGGTTTTGGCCTTTCTAGGGAGTTTTTCCTAGCCACCGTGCTTTTACACCTGCATTGTTTGCTGTTTGGGGTTTTAGGCTGGGTTTCTGTACAGCACTTTGAGATATCAGCTGATGTACGAAGGGCTATATAAATAAATTTGATTTGATTTGATTTGATTTGAAGAAACCTGATTAAATACCAGAGAGAATACTATAGACATCAAGAAACCTGATTGGATACCAGAGAGAATACTATAGACATCAAGAAAGCTGATTGGATACCAGAGAGAATACTATAGACATCAAGAAACCTGATTGGATACCAGAGAGAATACTATAGACATCAAGAAACCTGATTAAATACCAGAGAGAATACTATAGACATCAAGAAACCTGATTGGATACCAGAGAGAATACTATAGACATCAAGAAACCTGATTGGATACCAGAGAGAATACTATAGACATCAAGAAACCTGATTGGATACCAGAGAGAATACTATAGACATCAAGAAACCTGATTGGATACCAGAGAGAATACTATAGACATCAAGAAACCTGATTGGATACCAGAGAGAATACTATAGACATCAAGAAACCTGATTGGATACCAGAGAGAATATTCTAGACATCAAGAAACCTGATTGGATACCAGAGAGAATACTATAGACATCAAGAAACCTGATTGGATACCAGAGAGAATATTCTAGACATCAAGAAACCTGATTGGATACCAGAGAGAATATTCTAGACATCAAGAAACCTGATTGGATACCAGAGAGAATACTATAGACATCAAGAAACCTGATTGGATACCAGAGAGAATACTATAGACATCAAGAAACCTGATTGGATACCAGAGAGAATACTATAGACATCAAGAAAGCTGATTGGATACCAGAGAGAATACTATAGACATCAAGAAACCTGATTGGATACCAGAGAGAATATTCTAGACATCAAGAAACCTGATTGGATACCAGAGAGAATATTCTAGACATCAAGAAACCTGATTGGATACCAGAGAGAATATTCTAGACATCAAGAAACCTGATTGGATACCAGAGAGAATACTATAGACATCAAGAAACCTGATTAAATACCAGAGAGAATACTATAGACATCAAGAAACCTGATTGGATACCAGAGAGAATACTATAGACATCAAGAAACCTGATTGGATACCAGAGAGAATACTATAGACATCAAGAAACCTGATTGGATACCAGAGAGAATACTATAGACATCAAGAAACCTGATTGGATACCAGAGAGAATACTATAGACATCAAGAAAGCTGATTGGATACCAGAGAGAATACTATAGACATCAAGAAACCTGATTGGATACCAGAGAGAATATTCTAGACATCAAGAAACCTGATTGGATACCAGAGAGAATATTCTAGACATCAAGAAACCTGATTGGATACCAGAGAGAATATTCTAGACATCAAGAAACCTGATTGGATACCAGAGAGAATATTCTAGACATCAAGAAACCTGATTGGATACCAGAGAGAATACTATAGACATCAAGAAACCTGATTGGATACCAGAGAGAATACTATAGACATCAAGAAACCTGATTGGATACCAGAGAGAATACTATAGACATCAAGAAAGCTGATTGGATACCAGAGAGAATACTATAGACATCAAGAAACCTGATTGGATACCAGAGAGAATATTCTAGACATCAAGAAACCTGATTGGATACCAGAGAGAATATTCTAGACATCAAGAAACCTGATTGGATACCAGAGAGAATATTCTAGACATCAAGAAACCTGATTGGATACCAGAGAGAATATTCTAGACATCAAGAAACCTGATTGGATACCAGAGAGAATACTATAGACATCAAGAAACCTGATTGGATACCAGAGAGAATACTATAGACATCAAGAAAGCCAGTCAGTTATTATTGAAAGTTTTTCCAACAGGGTAAAATAGAAATTGGCCTATAAACAGTTAGGATCAGTTTGATCTCCTCCTTTAAATACAGGATGAACCATGGCTGTCTTCCAAGCAATGGGAACCTCCCCAGAGAGGAGAGAGAGGTTTAAAAGGACGGAGATAGGCTTGGCGATGATAGGGGCAGCAACCTTAAAGAAGAAAGGGTCTAAACCCAGATGTTTTTTGGGGGTCAAGTTTAAGGAGGTCCTTTAGCACCTCAGCGACTGCCTGCAGGGAGAAACTTTGTAGCTGGGAAGGTGGGAAAAGAGGGAGGAGCCTAGGGGCTAGTCACATTAGAAGAGGTGGGAGATGAGGAAATGTTGGACGGGCAAGGAGGCATGGCTGAGTCAAATAGGAATCCCGACTTAATTAAGTGGTGATTAAAGAGCTCAGCCATGTGCTTCTTGTCAGTAACAAGCATGTCCCAGTTTAGGTCACCTAGCAGGACAAATTCAGACTTAGTGTAAGGTGCCAGGATGGAACTTAGAGCAGGTCGGGTACAGGCCGGTGAAGATGGAGGACGATAGCACCCAGCAACAGTTAAAGAGCTATTTGAATGTTTAATGCTTAAAACCAGGAAATCAAATTGTTTGTGGACAGAATCGGTGGAGACAACCGAGCACTGAAGGTGATCCTTGGTAAAGATTGCCCCCACCTTTGGAAGATCTGTCTTGCTGAAAAAGGTTATAACCAGAAAGGTTAACATCAGTGTTCAAAACACTCTTCCTGAACCACGTCTCAGTAATGACCAACACATCTGGATTGGAGCTGTGAACCCAATTGATCCATTTTAGGTAATAAGCTTCTTGTGTTCCCTTTAGATATTTTGTCAACATCCGCTCGATTGCAGAGCGCTAAATTCTAATTAAATTACAAAAAATATTACATTTTCATGAAATCACAAGTGCAGTATAGCAAAACACAGTTTCGCCTGTTGTTAACCCACCTGGCGTGTCAAATTTCAAAAAAGCTTTACGGCGAAAGCTATCCAAGCGTTTGTTAGGACAGCTCTCTCAGCAGACAAAACATTACAAACAGCTAGCAGCCAAGTAGATTGGTCACGAAAGTCAGAAAAGCAATAAAATGAATCGCTTACCTTTGATGATCTTCGGATGTTTGCACTCATGAGACTCCCAGTTACACAATAAATGTTAGTTTTGTTTCATAAAGATAATTTTTATATCCAAAGATCTCCATTTGGTTAGCGCGTTTTGGGCAGACGAACATTCCAAATATTATCCGTAAAGTTCGTAGAAACAAACGTTTTTTATTATCAATCCTCAGGTTGTTTTTACAATAAATAATTGATAACATTTAAACCGTACGGTCGCTTTTTCAATAGTAGAGAGAGAGAGAAAAGGTCTGCTCCAAGCTGTTGGCGCATGCGAAACTCTGGGGACACCTAGCTATGCACTGACGCGATGTGATCATTTTAGCTAATTTTTCAGAATAAAAGCCTGAAATTATGTCTAAAGACTGTTCACGCCATGTGGAAGCCATAGGGAAAGGAATCTGGTTGATATTACATGGAGGGATGGAACAGAGAGGGTTTCAAAATAAGGGCACGGCAGAGGACAGGGAGAGCTCTGCAGTGTTGATTTATGACATCTGAATGTGCATTAGATGGTAATAAGATCATATTGAACAGCAATTTCATCAGGTAACATGAACACAGAGCCGGTGAGAGGTGGTTAGAACAGGATGGGAGGCCAAGAGTCTGTGTAACCAATAGAGTCAGAGTCCTGAGTGTGGGAACAAACAGTCTGTGTAACCAATAGAGAGTCAGAGTCCCGAGGGTGGGAACAAACAGTCTGTGTAACCAATAGAGAGTCAGAGTCCCGAGTGTGGGAACTAACAGTCTGTGTAACCAATAGAGAGTCAGAGTCCCGAGTGTGGGAACTAACAGTCTGTGTAACCAATAGAGAGTCAGAGTCCCGAGTGTGGGAACTAACAGTCTGTGTAACCAATAGAGAGAGAGTCAGAGTCCCGAGTGTGGGAACTAACAGTCTGTGTAACCAATAGAGAGTCAGAGTCCCGAGTGTGGGAACAAACAGTCTGTGTAACCAATAGAGTCAGAGTCCCGAGTGTGGGAACTAACAGTCTGTGTAACCAATAGAGAGTCAGAGTCCCGAGTGTGGGAACTAACAGTCTGTGTAACCAATAGAGAGAGAGTCAGAGTCCCGAGTGTGGGAACTAACAGTCTGTGTAACCAATAGAGAGTCAGAGTCCCGAGTGTGGGAACAAACAGTCTGTGTAACCAATAGAGAGTCAGAGTCCCGAGTGTGGGAACAAACAGTCTGTGTAACCAATAGAGAGTCAGAGTCCTGAGTGTGGGAACTAACAGTCTGTCCCAAAGTTGGGCAAAGAAGGTTTGTAGTTAACAAAGTATTACAGGAGTCATGAGGGAAATAGCTAAATGCACAAGAATATATATATATATACACTTCTCAAAAAAATAAAGGGAACACTAAAATAACTCATCCTAGATCTGAATGAATGAAATATTTTTATTAAATACTTTTTTCTTTACATAGTTGAATGTGCTGACAACAAAATCACACAAAAATTATCAATGGAAATCAAATTTATCAACCCATGGAGGTCTGGATTTGGAGTCACACTCACAATTAAAGTGGAAAATCACACTACAGGCTGATCCAACTTTGATGTAATGTCCTTAAAACAAGTCCAAATGAGGCTCGGTAGTGTGTGTGGCCTCCACGTGCCTGTATGACCTCCCTACAACGCCTGGGCATGCTCCTGATGAGGTGGCAGATGGTCTCCTGAGGGATCTCCTCCCAGACCTGTCTGTCAGACCCGTGGTGTAGTCAGTATTCCCCATGGTGTAGTCAGTACTCCTTGGGGTGTAGTCAGTATTCCCTGTGGTGGTCGGTATTCCCTGTGGTGTAGTCAGTACTCCCCGTGGTGTAGTCAGTATTCCCCGTGGTGTAGTCAGTACTCCCCGTGGTGTAGTCAGTACTCCCTGTGGTGTAGTCAGTATTCCCCTTGGTGTAGTCAGTACTCCCCGTGGTGTAGTCAGTACTCCCCGTGGTGTAGTCAGTATTCCCCGTGGTGTAGTCAGTATTCCCCGTGGTGTAGTCAGTACTCCCCGTGGTGTAGTCAGTATTCCCCGTGGTGTAGTCAGTATTCCCCGTGGTGTAGTCAGTATTCCTTGGGGTGTAGTCAGTATTCCCTGTGGTGGTCGGTATTCCCTGTGGTGTAGTCAGCACTCCCTGTGGTGTAGTCAGCACTCCCTGTGGTGTAGTCAGCACTCCCTGTGGTGTAGTCAGTACTCCCTGTGGTGTAGTCAGTACTCCCTGTGGTGTAGTCAGCACTCCCTGTGGTGTAGTCAGCACTCCCTGTGGTGTAGTCAGCACTCCCTGTGGTGTAGTCAGCACTCCCTGTGGTGTAGTCAGCACTCCCTGTGGTGTAGTCAGCACTCCCTGTGGTGTAGTCAGCACTCCCTGTGGTGTAGTCAGCACTCCCTGTGGTGTAGTCAGCACTCCCTGTGGTGTAGTCAGTATTCCCTGTGGTGTAGTCAGTATTCCCTGTGGTGTAGTCAGTATTCCCTGTGGTGTAGTCAGTACTCCCTGTGGTGTAGTCAGTACTCCCTGTGGTGTAGTCAGTACTCCCTGTGGTGTAGTCAGTACTCCCTGTGGTGTAGTCAGCACTCCCTGTGGTGTAGTCAGTACTCCCTGTGGTGTAGTCAGTACTCCCTGTGGTGTAGTCAGCACTCCCTGTGGTGTAGTCAGTACTCCCTGTGGTGTAGTCAGTACTCCCTGTGGTGTAGTCAGCACTCCCTGTGGTGTAGTCAGCACTCCCTGTGGTGTAGTCAGTACTCCCTGTGGTGTAGTCAGTACTCCCTGTGGTGTAGTCAGTACTCCCTGTGGTGTAGTCAGTACTCCCTGTGGTGTAGTCAGTACTCCCTGTGGTGTAGTCAGTACTCCCTGTGGTGTAGTCAGTGAAAGAAAACCCACAACAACAAAAAAAGGTGGTCACCCTTTTGGTCACTTTATTAAATGTTATTTTAAATACTTTTCAAGATAGTAGCCAGTCAGATTAATCAATGAATGGCAACAAAAACAAGTTGGTGAATTTGCTAAACATGAGAAGAACATTCTTGGTAGAGTAGAGTGGGAGGGCGACAGGCTACATTTCAGAATTACACCTTACTGTGCAAACGGAGGAACTCCGTCTCCGGTCGATCAGGTCAGACAGTCATCACTTCCTCCTATTAACACCGACAACACTGACTTTTATTTAGGAAAATAAACATGTGCCTTAGTAGAGAACAGGTGGCCTGGGTGGAGACTATAGTAGAGAACAGGTGGCCTGGGTGGAGACTATAGTAGAGAACAGCCGGCCTGGGTGGAGACGATAGTAGAGAACAGGTGGCCTGGGTGGAGACTATAGTAGAGAACAGGTGGCCTGGGTGGAGCCTATAGTAGAGAACAGGTGGCCTGGGTGGAGACGATAGTAGAGAACAGGCGGCCTGGGTGGAGACTATAGTAGAGAACAGGTGGCCTGGGTGGAGACGATAGTAGAGAACAGGCGGCCTGGGTGGAGACTATAGTAGAGAACAGGTGGTCTGGGTGGAGACGATAGTAGAGAACAGGCGGCCTGGGTGGAGACTATAGTAGAGAACAGGTTGCCTGGGTGGAGACTATAGTAGAGAACAGGTGGCCTGGGTGGAGACGATAGTAGAGAACAGGTTGCCTGGGTGGAGACTATAGTAGAGAACAGGTGGCCTGGGTGGAGACTATAGTAGAGAACAGGTGGCCTGGGTGGAGACGATAGTAGAGAACAGGCGGCCTGGGTGGAGACTATAGTAGAGAACAGGTTGCCTGGGTGGAGACTATAGTAGAGAACAGGTGGCCTGGGTGGAGACGATAGTAGAGAACAGGTGGCCTGGGTGGAGACTATAGTAGAGAACAGGTAGCCTGGGTGGAGACTATAGTAGAGAACAGGTGGCCTGGGTGGAGACGATAGTAGAGAACAGGTGGCCTGGGTGGAGACTATAGTAGAGAACAGGCGGCCTGGGTGGAGACTATAGTAGAGAACAGGCGGCCTGGGTGGAGACTATAGTAGAGAACAGGCGGCCTGGGTGGAGACTATAGTAGAGAACAGGCGGCCTGGGTGGAGACTATAGTAGAGAACAGGTGGCCTGGGTGGAGACGATAGTAGAGAACAGGTGGCCTGGGTGGAGACTATAGTAGAGAACAGGTTGCCTGGGTGGAGACTATAGTAGAGAACAGGTGGCCTGGGTGGAGACGATAGTAGAGAACAGGTTGCCTGGGTGGAGACTATAGTAGAGAACAGGTGGCCTGGGTGGAGACTATAGTAGAGAACAGGTGGCCTGGGTGGAGACGATAGTAGAGAACAGGCGGCCTGGGTGGAGACTATAGTAGAGAACAGGTTGCCTGGGTGGAGACTATAGTAGAGAACAGGTGGCCTGGGTGGAGACGATAGTAGAGAACAGGTGGCCTGGGTGGAGACTATAGTAGAGAACAGGTAGCCTGGGTGGAGACTATAGTAGAGAACAGGTGGCCTGGGTGGAGACGATAGTAGAGAACAGGTGGCCTGGGTGGAGACTATAGTAGAGAACAGGTGGCCTGGGTGGAGACTATAGTAGAGAACAGGCGGCCTGGGTGGAGACTATAGTAGAGAACAGGTGGCCTGGGTGGAGACTATAGTAGAGAACAGGCGGCCTGGGTGGAGACTATAGTAGAGAACAGGTGGCCTGGGTGGAGACTATAGTAGAGAACAGGCGGCCTGGGTGGAGACTATAGTAGAGAACAGGCGGCCTGGGTGGAGACTATAGTAGAGAACAGGTGGCCTGGGTGGAGACGATAGTAGAGAACAGGTGGCCTGGGTGGAGACTATAGTAGAGAACAGGTGGCCTGGGTGGAGACTATAGTAGAGAACAGGTAGCCTGGGTGGAGACTATAGTAGAGAACAGGTAGCCTGGGTGGAGACGATAGTCCTGAGCTAACCAGCTAACTCAGGTCTGGTGCTGCTACCCAGGTCTGGTGCTGCTAACCAGCTAGCCCAGGTCTGGTGCTGCTAACCCGCTAGCCCAGGTCTGGTGCTGCTAACCAGCTAACCCAGGTCTGGTGCTGCTAACCAGCTAACCCCGGTCTGGTGCTGCTAACCAGCTAACCCCAGTCTGGTGCTGCTAGCCAGCTAACCCAAGACTGGTGCTGCTAGCCAGCTAACCCCGGTCTGGTGCTGCTAACCAGCTAACCCCGGTCTGGTGCTGCTAACCAGCTAACCCAGGTCTGGTGCTGCTAACCAGCTAACCCAGGTCTGGTGCTGCTAACCAGCTAACCCAGGACTGGTGCTGCTAGCCAGCTAACCCCGATCTGGTGCTGCTAACCAGCTAACCCAGGTCTGGTGCTGCTAACCAGCCAACCCAGGTCTGGTGCTGCTAACCAGCCAACCCAGGTCTGGTGCTGCTAACCAGCTAACCCAGGTCTGGTGCTGCTAACCCAGGTCTGGTGCTGCTAATCAGCTAACCCAGGTCTGGTGCTGCTACCCAGGTCTGGTGCTGCTAACCAGCTAACCCAGGTCTGGTGCTGCTAACCAGCTAACCCAGGTCTGGTGCTGCTAACCAGCTAACCCAGGTCTGGTGCTGCTACCCAGGTCTGGTGCTGCTACCCAGGTCTGGTGCTGCTAACCAGCTAACCCAGGTCTGGTGCTGCTAACCAGCTAACCCAGGTCTGGTGCTGCTAACCAGCTAACCCAGGTCTGGTGCTGCTAACCAGCTAACCCAGGTCTGGTGCTGCTACCCAGGTCTGGTGCTGCTAACCAGCTAACCCAGGTCTGGTGCTGCTACCCAGGTCTGGTGCTGCTAACCCAGGTCTGGTGCTGCTAACCAGGTCTGGTGCTGCTAACCAGCTAACCCAGGTCTGGATAAGGAATGGCCCACTGGAATCTCAATTAGAAGAATGTTTTGAAAGGATCGGGTCCTGATTTAAGAGCTAGACGGTGTCAAACTTCAGTCCTTTGTGGCTCAGTTGATCCGGGCACCTGCAACGTCAAGACGGTGAATTTGATTCCCGCTGGGTTCACCCATAATGAAATAAAAGAGCTGGACATGACCTTGCTTGGTGAAGCACCCCGACCTTCCCCCTCCTCTACCCAGTCGACCAGGTCAGACAACCTCCTGTTGACCCAGTCCTCCACCAGGGTTGGATTAGGATGCAACAAGTGGAACAGAAAGAGAAGGATGAACAGCACCCTGGGATATGGAGCTACGCTAGGCAACAACTTGACAACAAGAGCATGAGCTTTACAATGAGAGAGAGTCCCGGGGAAGTGAGTGAGGGGCGAGAGACGGGGGGGGGGACAGTGTGTTTTAACGACAAGAGCATTCCATATTACCATCATAATAACCATGAGACAAACAGTGGAAATATTAAGAGCCACAAGCTGATAGAAAAATCATTCTCAAATCTCATTTACACAAAACTTTAGGAAATGGAAATAAAGGCCCTAATTTTTATTTGAATGTTATAGTTTTTTCTTGTCATGGCTAAGCATCAAAATCTACCAAAATAGTTGAGGACACCAGCACCGCTAGCCTGCGTGTCCGTCCGCCCGCTAGCCTGCGTGTCCGTCCGCCCGCTAGCCTGCGTGTCCGTCCGCCCGCTAGCCTGCGTGTCCGTCCGTCCGCTAGCCTGCGTGTCCGTCCGTCCGCTAGCCTGCGTGTCCGTCCGTCCGCTAGCCTGCGTGTCTGTCCGCCCGCTAGCCTGCGTGTCTGTCCGTCCGCTAGCCTGCGTGTCCGTCCGCTAGCCTGCGTGTCCGTCCGCTAGCCTGCGTGCCCGTCCGCTAGCCTGCGTGCCCGTCCGCTAGCCTGCGTGCCCGTCCGCTAGCCTGCGTGTCCGTCCGCTAGCCTGCGTGTCCGTCCGCTAGCCTGCGTGTCCGCCCGCTAGCCTGCGTGTCCGCCCGCTAGCCTGCGTGTCCGCCCGCTAGCCTGCGTGTCCGTCCGCTAGCCTGCGTGTCCGTCCGCTAGCCTGCGTGTCCGTCCGCTAGCCTGCGTGTCCGCCCGCTAGCCTGCGTGTCCGCCCGCTAGCCTGCGTGTCCGCCCGCTAGCCTGCGTGTCCGTCCGCTAGCCTGCGTGTCCGTCCGCTAGCCTGCGTGTCCACCCGCTAAGCCTGCGTGTCCGCCCGCTAAGCCTGCGTGTGGAGGGAGGGTTCTAGAGGTGATCGCATCTTGTAGCTATCCTAAAATAGTCCCGTCACCAATTAGTCAGCACTATGGTCCCACTCCGGGGGTTCTTTAGCTAGACAGGCATTCATTAAAACTGTATCAAAACACAACTTACAGAAAAATCCATTCATTAAACAAACCCTCCTTATAAGGGGAAAGAATAACGTAGAGTGTTTACCGTTTTTCCTTTAAATATAGAAGAGAACTTGAATAACATTAATACGGTATATACAGAATCTCAAATGTAATTGCTAAAACCCCTTCGTATTGTCCCTATACAAGTCATGTCATTCCCTGCTTCAGGAGAGCTGGAGGGAGTGGCGAGGGGCTCCGAGACCCTTCTCTCTGCGTCGTCTCTCACCTCCCCAGTGAAGAAGGGTTGTAAAGGCAGCGGCATCGTTCCCAGATCACACACCTCTCTATCCCTTACATAGTGCACTACTTCTAACCAAAACCCTAGGGCTCCGGGCTCCATCTTGTGCACTACATAGGAGACAGAGCAGCATTAGGGAGCAGCCTGCTGAGACATCGAGGGGGCAGTCTGGGTCACAAATGGAACCATATTCGCTACATTGGTCTAACGTTGCGCACTCAGCCAATATGGATAGTGGATAGTGCACTATGTAGGGCACGCCCTGGGTCCCCCTCCCCTTACAGGTTGCCCTTGGAGGGACCGGGGTTCTTGCCGCCCATGGAAGGGTGGGTGGGATGACCCTGTAGCGCCCCCAGCTGTTGGTACAACCCCAAGAGTTCCATCTGGCTCATCCCTCCAGCTCCCAGCATGCCGTTCATCTGGCTCATCAGCTGGGCCTGGTTGGCCATGGCGATCTGCTGCTCTCTCACCTTCCTGTTGGTGATCACCTTCTGAACGTACATCATTAGCTGTGGAGGGGAGGGAGGGAGAGGTTAGGACTTCTCAGGTTCCATCAGAGAGAGATGGAGGGAGAGGTCAGGACTTCTCAGGTTCCATCAGAGAGAGAGATGGAGGGAGGGGTCAGGTTCCATCAGAGAGAGACAGATGGAGGGAGGGGTCAGGTTCCATCAGAGACAGATGGAGGGAGAGGTCAGGACTTCTCAGGTTCCATCAGAGAGAGGAGGGAGGGGTCATGGAGGGAGGAGGGAGGGGTCAGGTTCCATCAGAGAGAGACAGATGGAGGGAGGGGTTAGGACTTGGAGGGAGGGGTCAGGTTCCATCAGGTTCCATCAGAGAGAGAGATGGAGGGAGAGGTCAGGACTTCTCAGGTTCCATCAGAGAGAGGGGTCAGATGGAGGGAGAGGTCCAGGACTTCTCAGATTCCATCAGAGAGAGAGATGGAGGGAGAGGTCAGGACTTCTGGAGGGGGGGTCAGGTTCCATCAGAGACAGATGGAGGGAGAGGTCAGGACTTCTCAGGTTCCATCAGAGAGAGATGGAGGGAGAGGTTAGGACTTCTCAGGTTCCATCAGAGAGAGAGATGGAGGGAGAGGTTAGGACTTCTCAGGTTCCATCAGAGAGAGAGGGGAGGGAGAGGTCAGGACTTCTCAGGTTCCATCAGAGAGAGAGATGGAGGGAGAGGTCAGGACTTCTCAGGTTCCATCAGAGAGAGATGGAGGGAGAGGTCAGGACTTCTCAGGTTCCATCAGAGAGAGAGATGGAGGGAGAGGTCAGGACTTCTCAGGTTCCATCAGAGAGAGATGGAGGGAGAGGTCAGGACTTCTCAGGTTCCATCAGAGAGAGATGGAGGGAGAGGTCAGGACTTCTCAGGTTCCATCAGAGAGAGATGGAGGGAGAGGTCAGGTTCCATCAGAGAGAGACAGATGGAGGGAGGGGTCAGGTTCCATCAGAGAGAGACAGATGGAGGGAGGGGTCAGGTTCCATCAGAGAGAGACAGATGGAGGGAGAGGTCAGGACTTCTCAGGGTCCATCAGAGACAGATGGAGGGAGAGGTCAGGACTTCTCAGATTCCATCAGAGAGAGACAGATGGAGGGAGGGGTCAGGTTCCATCAGAGAGAGAGACAGATGGAGGGAGGGGTCAGGTTCCATCAGAGAGAGACAGATGGAGGGAGGGGTCAGGTTCCATCAGAGAGAGATGGAGGGAGGGGTCAGGTTCCATCAGAGAGAGACAGATGGAGGGAGAGGTCAGGACTTCTCAGGGTCCATCAGAGACAGATGGAGGGAGAGGTCAGGACTTCTCAGGTTCCATCAGAGAGAGATGGAGGGAGAGGTCAGGACTTCTCAGGTTCCATCAGAGAGAGACAGATGGAGGGAGAGGTCAGGACTTCTCAGGTTCCATCAGAGAGAGAGATGGAGGGAGAGGTCAGGACTTCTCAGGTTCCATCAGAGAGAGACAGATGGAGGGAGAGGTCAGGACTTCTCAGGTTCCATCAGAGAGAGAGATGGAGGGAGAGGTCAGGACTTCTCAGGTTCCATCAGAGACAGATGGAGAGAGGTCAGGACTTCAGGGTCCATCAGAGAGAGACAGATGGAGGGAGAGGTCAGGACTTCTCAGGTTCCATCAGAGACAGATGGAGGGAGAGGTCAGGACTTCTCAGGTTCCATCAGAGAGAGACAGATGGAGGGAGGGGTCAGGACTTCTCAGGTTCCATCAGAGAGAGATGGAGGGAGAGGTCAGGACTTCTCAGGGTCCATCAGAGAGAGATGGAGGGAGAGGTCAGGACTTCTCAGGTTCCATCAGAGAGAGAGAGATGGAGGGAGAGGTCAGGACTTCAGGGTCCATCAGAGAGAGACAGATGGAGGGAGAGGTCAGGACTCAGGTTCCATCAGAGAGAGATGGAGGGAGAGGTCAGGACTTCTCAGGTTCCATCAGAGAGAGAGAGATGGAGGGAGAGGTCAGGACTTCTCAGGTTCCATCAGAGAGAGAGATGGAGAGAGGTGGAGGGATCAGAGGATCAGGACTTCTCAGGTTCCATCAGAGAGAGATGGAGGGAGAGGTCAGGACTTCTCAGGTTCCATCAGAGAGAGAGATGGAGGGAGGGGTCAGGTTCCATCAGAGACAGATGGAGGGAGAGGTCAGGACTTCTCAGGTTCCATCAGAGAGAGATGGAGAGAGAGGCTAGGTGGTGGTCAGCCTGAACGCTAGAAAAAGAAGCAGGAGAGATTAAGATAGCAGGTGGAAAGAAAAGGTTAGAAGTTGTGATCTTACAGTCTGTTGCTTATTGACGACATCTCTGTAGACAGCTTCTCTGTGTTTGAGCTCCATCTCTACACTGGCCTGTCTCCCCAGAGCCATGGCATGGACCTGGGACTCCGTGAGGGCTGGGTTCTCCTTCCACTGGAGAAGATGGGAGAGTGGGGAGAGGAGACTGGTCACAGCACGAAGTGACGGAAGGTAGGACTCCAGCAGCAATACAAAACATGACACCCCCCTCTCTCTCTCCCTCCCTCTCTCCCTCCCTCCACTCACCACTCTCCCGATGGTGTCCTCTAGAGATTCTCTGGGGAGGAACTTGAGAGCGTTGGTGGCCTCCATCACCTTCTGACGGCCCTGGTTGATCAACTCCTATAGACATAGGAAAGGGTAACGTTTCAAGGGATGCTGGGAAATCCCAATTAAAACCAGATCCAATAGAAACATCAAAACACACATTCCAGTGGTCCGGCCCTATTTAACCCTCTAAATACACTGCTCAAAAAAATAAAGGGAACACTAAAATAACACATCCTAGATCTGAATGAATTAAATATTCTTATTAAATACTTTTTTCTTTACATAGTTGAATGTGCTGACAACAAAATCACACAAATGATCAATGGAAATCAAATTTATCAACCCATGGAGGTCTGGATTTGGAGTCACACTCAAAATTAAAGTGGAAAACCACACTACAGGCTGATCCAACTTTGATGTAATGTCCTTAAAACAAGTCAAAATGAGGTTCGGTAGTGGGTGTGGCCTCCACGTGCCTGTATGACCTCCCTACAACGCCTGGGCATGCTCCTGATGAGGTGGCAGATGGTCTCCTGAGGGATCTCCTCCCAGACCTGGACTAAAGCATCCGCCAACTCCTGGACAGTCTGTGGTGCAACGTGGCGTTGGTGGATGGAGCGAGACGTGATGTCCCAGATGTGCTCAATTGGATTCAGGTCTGGGGAACGGGCCAGTCCATAGCATCAATGCCTTCCTCTTGCAGGAACTGCTGACACACTCCAGCCACATGAGGTCTAGCATTGTTTTGCATTAGGAGGAACCCAGGGCCAACCGCACCAGCATATGGTCTCACAAGGGGTCTGAGGATCTCATCTCGGTACCTAATGGCAGTCAGGCTACCTCTGGCGAGTACATGGAGGGCTGTGCGGCCCCCCAAAGAAATGCCACCCCACACCATGACTGACTCACCGCCAAACCGGTCATGCTGGAGGGTGTTGCAGGCAGCAGAACGTTCTCCATGGCGTCTCCAGACTCTGTCACGTCTGTCACGTGCTCAGTGTGAACCTGCTTTCATCTGTGAAGAGCACAGGGCGCCAGTGGCGAATTTGCCAATCTTGGTGTTCTCTGGCAAATGCCAAACGTCCTGCATGGTGTTGGGCTGTAAGCACAACCCCCACCTGTGGACGTCGGGCCCTCATACCACCCTCATGGAGTCTGTTTCTGACCGTTTGAGCAGACACATGTACATTTGTGGCCTGCTGGAGGTCATTTTGCAGGGCTCTGGCAGTGCTCCTCCTTGCACAAAGGCGGAGGTAGCTGTCCTGCTGCTGGGTTGTTGCCCTCCTACGGCCTCCTCCACGTCTCCTGATGTACTGGCCTGTCTCCTGGTAGCGCCTCCATGCTCTGGACACTATGCTGACCGACACAGCAAACCTTCTTGCCACAGCTCGCATTGATGTGCCATCCTGGATGAGCTGCACTACCTGAGCCACTTGTGTGGGTTGTAGACTCCGTCTCATGCTACCACTAGAGTGAAAGCACCGCCAGCATTCAAAAGTGACCAAAACATCAGCCAGGAAGCATAGGAACTGAGAAGTGGTCTGTGGTCACCACCTGCAGAACCACTCCTTTTTGGGTGTGTCTTGCTAAATGCCTATAATTTCCACCTGTTGTCTATTCCATTTGCACAACAGCATGTGACATTTATTGTCAATCAGTGTTGCTTCCTAAGTGGACAGTTTGATTTCACAGAAGTGTGATGGACTTGGAGTTACATTGTGTTTTTTAAGTGCTCCTTCATTTTTTTGAGCAATGTATATAGAACCACTACTTAGAAGACTGGGTTAACTAGATAGAACCACTACATAGAACCACTACTTAGAGTTACTGGGTTAACTAGATAGAACCACTACTTAGAGTTACTGGGTTAACTAGATAAAACCACTACTTAGAGTTACTGGGTTAACTAGATAGAACCACTACATAGAGGCCTGGGTTAACCAGATAGAACCACTACACAGAACCACTACTTAGAGTTACTGGGTTAACTAGATAGAACCACTACATAGAACCACTACATAGAGGACCGGGTTAACTACATAGAACCACTACATAGAGGACTGGGTTAACTAGATAGAACCACTACATAGAGGCCTGGGTTAACCAGATAGAACCACTACACAGAACCACTACTTAGAGGACTGGGTTAACTAGATAGAACCACTACATAGAACCACTACATAGAGGACTGGGTTAACTATATAGAACCACTACATAGAGGACTGGGTTAACTATATAGAACCACTACTTAGAGGACTGGGTTAACTATATAGAACCACTACATAGAGGACTGGGTTAACTATATAGAACCACTACATAGAGGACCGGGTTAACTACATAGAACCACTACATAGAGGACCGGGTTAACTACATAGAACCACTACATAGAGGACTGGGTTAACTATAAAGAACCACTACATAGAACCACTACTTAGAGGACTGGGTTAACTATATAGAACCACCACTTAGAGGACTGGGTTTTAACTATATAGAACCACTACTTAGAGGACTGGGTTAACTAGATAGAGGCCTGGGTTAATGTATATAGAACGCCTACTTAGAGTTACTGGGTTAACTAGATAACCCAGTAACTCTAAGTAGTGGTTCTAACTAGATAGAACCACTACTTAGAGGACTGGGTTAACTATATAGAACCACTACTTAGAGGACTGGGTTAACTATATAGAACCACTACACAGAACCGGGTTAACTAGATAGAACCAATACATAGAACCACTACATAGAGGACTGGGTTAACTATATAGAACCACTACATAGAGGACTGGGTTAACTATAAAGAACCACTACATAGAACCACTACTTAGAGGACTGGGTTAACTATATAGAACCATTACATAGAACCACTACATAGAACCACTACTTAGAGGACTGGATTAACTACATAAAACCACAACATAGAGGACCGGGTTAACTATATAGAACCACTACTTAGAGGACTGGGTTAACTACATAGAACCACTACATAGAGGACCGGGTTAACTACATAGAACCACTACATAGAGGACCGGGTTAACTACATAGAACCACTACATAGAGGACTGGGTTAACTACATAGAACCACTACATAGAGGCCTGGGTTAACTATATAGAACCACTACATAGAGGACCGGGTTAACTACATAGAACCACTACATAGAGGACTGGGTTAACTATATAGAACCACTACTTAGAGGACTGGGTTAACTAGATAGAACCACTACATAGAGGACTGGGTTAACTACATATAACCACTACTTAGAGGACTGGGTTAACTAGATAGAACCACTACATAGAGGACCGGGTTAACTACATAGAACCACTACATAGAGGCCTGGGTTAACTATATAGAACCACTACATAGAGGACCGGGTTAACTACATAGAACCACTACATAGAGGACTGGGTTAACTATATAGAACCACTACTTAGAGGACTGGGTTAACTATATAGAACCACTACACAGAACCACTACTTAGAGGACTGGGTTAACTAGATAGAACCACTACATAGAGGACTGGGTTAACTACATAGAACCACTACTTAGAACCACTACATAGAGGACTGGGTTAACTACATAGAACCACTACTTAGAGGACTGGGTTAACTAGATAGAACCACTACATAGAACCACTACATAGAGGACCGGGTTAACTACATAGAACCACTACATAGAGGACTGGGTTAACTATATAGAACCACTACTTAGAGGACTGGATTAACTACATAGAACCACTACATAGAACCACTACATAGAGGACCGGGTTAACTACATAGAACCACTACATAGAGGACTGGGTTAACTGTATATAACCACTACATAGAACCACTACATAGAGGACTGACAGGCCAGTGTGTGTGTGTGTGTGTGTGTGTGTGTGTGTGTGTGTTACCTCCAGCTGAGGGTTGGACATAGAGACCAGTGTGTGTGTGTGTTACCTCCAGCTGAGGGTTGGACATAGAGACCAGTGTGTGTGTGTGTGTTACCTCCAGCTGAGGGTTGGACATAGAGACCAGTGTGTGTGTGTGTGTGTGTGTGTGTGTGTTACCTCCAGCTGAGGGTTGGACATAGAGACCAGTGTGTGTGTGTGTGTTACCTCCAGCTGAGGGTTGGACATAGAGACCAGTGTGTGTGTGTGTGTGTGTGTGTGTGTTACCTCCAGCTGAGGGTTGGACATAGAGACCAGTGTGTGTGTGTGTGTGTGTGTGTGTGTGTTACCTCCAGCTGAGGGTTGGACATAGAGGCCAGTGCGGCAATGTTGAAGGGGAAGTAGCTGTTAGCTCCTCCCATGTCCATCTGTCCTCCGTACGCTCCATGGTTCCCACGCAGAGACAGACCCTGGGACAGAGACAGAGAGGGTTATAGAGACAGACCCTGGGACAGAGACAGAGAGGGTTATAGAGACAGACCCTGGGACAGAGACAGAGAGGGTTATAGAGACAGACCCTGGGACAGAGACAGAGAGGGTTATAGAGACAGACCCTGGGACAGAGACAGAGAGGGTTATAGAGACAGACCCTGGGACAGAGACAGAGAAGGTTATAGAGACAGACCCTGGGACAGAGACAGAGAGGGTTATAGAGACAGACCCTGGGACAGAGACAGAGAGGGTTATAGAGACAGACCCTGGGACAGAGACAGACCCTGGGACAGAGACAGAGAGGGTTATAGAGACAGACCCTGGGACAGAGACAGACCCTGGGACAGAGACAGAGAGGGTTATAGAGACAGACACTGGGACAGAGACAGATCCTGGGACAGAGACAGAGAGGGTTATAGAGACACACAGAGACAGACCCTGGGACAGAGACAGAGAGGGTTATAGAGACAGACCCTGGGACAGAGACAGAGAGGGTTATAGAGACAGACCCTGGGACAGAGACAGAGAGGGTTATAGAGACAGACAGAGACAGACCCTGGGACAGAGACAGAGAGGGTTATAGAGACACACAGAGACAGACCCTGGGACAGAGACAGAGAGGGTTATAGAGACACACAGAGACAGACCCTGGGACAGAGACAGAGAGGGTTATAGAGACAGACCCTGGGACAGAGACAGAGAGGGTTATAGAGACAGACCCTGGGACAGAGACAGAGAGGGTTATAGAGACAGACCCTGGGACAGAGACAGAGAGGGTTATAGAGACAGACCCTGGGACAGAGACAGAGAGGGTTATAGAGACAGACCCTGGGACAGAGACAGAGAGGGTTATAGAGACAGACCCTGGGACAGAGACAGAGAAGGTTATAGAGACAGACCCTGGGACAGAGACAGAGAGGGTTATAGATACACACAGAGACAGACCCTGGGACAGAGACAGAGAGGGTTATAGAGACAGACCCTGGGACAGAGACAGACCCTGGGACAGAGACAGAGAGGGTTATAGAGACAGACCCTGGGACAGAGACAGACCCTGGGACAGAGACAGAGAGGGTTATAGAGACAGACACTGGGACAGAGACAGATCCTGGGACAGAGACAGAGAGGGTTATAGAGACACACAGAGACAGACCCTGGGACAGAGAGGGTTATAGAGACAGACCCTGGGACAGAGAGGGTTATAGAGACAGACCCTGGGACAGAGACAGACCCTGGGACAGAGACAGAGAGGGTTATAGAGACAGACCCTGGGACAGAGACAGAGAGGGTTATAGAGACAGACCCTGGGACAGAGACAGAGAGGGTTATAGAGACAGACCCTGGGACAGAGACAGAGAGGGTTATAGAGACAGACCCTGGGACAGAGAGGGTTATAGAGACAGACCCTGGGACAGAGACAGAGAAGGTTATAGAGACAGACCCTGGGACAGAGACAGAGAAGGTTATAGAGACAGACCCTGGGACAGAGACAGAGAAGGTTATAGAGACAGACCCTGGGACAGAGACAGAGAAGGTTATAGAGACAGACCCTGGGACAGAGACAGAGAAGGTTATAGAGAAAGACCCTGGGACAGAGACAGTTATAGAGACACACAGAGACAGACCCTGGGACAGAGACGGAGAGGGTTATAGAGACAGACCCTGAGACAGAGACAGAGAGGGTTATAGAGACACACATAAACAGACCCTAGGACAGAGACAGAGAGGTTATAGAGAAACACAGAGACAGACCCTGGGACAGAGACAGACCCTGGGACAGAGACAGAGAGGGTTATAGAGACACACAGAGACAGACCCTGGGACAGAGTGCGTTCTGAGCCCTCTCCTGTCCTCCCTGTTCACCCATGACTGCGTGGCCATGCACGTCTCCAACTCAATCATCAAGTTTACTGATGGCACAACAGTAGTAGGCCTGATTACCAACAATGATGAGAGTCTACAGGGAGGAGGTGAGGAACTCAGCAGTAGTAGGACTGATTACCAACAATGATGAGAGTCTACAGGGAGGAGGTGAGGAACTCAGCAGTAGTAGGACTGATTACCAACAATGATGAGAGTCTACAGGGAGGAGGTGAGGAACTCAGCAGTAGTAGGACTGATTACCAACAATGATGAGAGTCTACAGGGAGGAGGTGAGGAACTCAGCAGTAGTAGGACTGATTACCAACAATGATGAGAGTCTACAGGGAGGAGGTGAGGAACTCAGCAGTAGTAGGACTGATTACCAACAATGATGAGAGTCTACAGGGAGGAGGTGAGGAACTCAGCAGTGTGGTGTCAGGAAAACATCCTCTCCTTCAAAGTCAACAAAAGGAAGGAGCTGATCGTGGACTCAGAGGGAGAGGAGGGGGAGCACCCCCCTATCACGGGACCGCAGTGGAGGTCAAAAGATTCGAGGTCTGACTGACTGTACCTTCTTCTCCGCCTCGTACTCGGCCCAGGCTGCTTTGCGGTCCTCCTCGCTGAGAGCCTCCTCTTCCTTGTGATCCAGCAGGGAGTCATGTTCATGATAGCCCACAATCTGCTCCTTATTGCTGTGGAGCAGCTCAGCTAGGAAGGGGTCCTACAGGAGAGAAGATACAGCACGGTCAGGTTAAGGTCACCTTAAGGTTAGGGTCAGGTTAGGGTTAGGTGAAGATTAGGTCAGGTGAAGGTCAGCTTAAGGTCAGGTGAAGATTAGGTCAGGTTAAGGTCAGGTGAAGATTAGGTCAGGTTAAGGTCACCTTAAGGTTAGGTTAGGGTCAGGGAGTCAGGTTAAGGTTAGGTTAAGGTCACCTTAAGGTTAAGCTTAGGTTAGAGTCAGGTTAAGGTCAGTGAGTCATGACAGCCCACAATCTGTCTCTTATTGCTGTGGTCCTACAGCAGAGATGGAGCAGTCAGCTAGGAAACACACACACACACACACACACACACACACACACACACCTTTTTTTTTTATATACACCAATCAAAACCCTAAAAGTGGGAAAATAAAATCTGTTAATATAATCAGAGAATAAAATCCAACAGCTGGTTTGAGTGTTCTCCAGAGTGGAACAGCTGGAGTGGGGGGCGTTCATGAGACTCTTCAGTTTCCGTGGCAACACTGTTATTGAAAATAATACCTGAGTAAAAGTGACAAGCTCCAGTCAGACAGTAGAGCCAGTCAGTCAGACACTAGAGCCAGTCAGTCAGACAGTAGAGCCTGTCAGTCAGACAGTAGAGCCAGTCAGTCAGACAGTAGAGCCAGTCAGTCAGACAGTAGAGCCAGTCAGTCAGACAGTAGAGCCTGTCAGTCAGACAGTAGAGCCAGTCAGTCAGACAGTAGAGCCAGTCAGTCAGACAGTAGAGCCAGTCAGTCAGACAGTAGAGCCTGTCAGTCAGACAGTAGAGCCAGTCAGTCAGACAGTAGAGCCAGTCAGTCAGACAGTAGAGCCAGTCAGTCAGACAGTAGAGCCAGTCAGTCAGACAGTAGAGCCAGTCAGTCAGACAGTAGAGCCTGTCAGTCAGACAGTAGAGCCAGTCAGTCAGACAGTAGAGCCAGTCAGTCAGACAGTAGAGCCAGTCAGTCAGACAGTAGAGCCAGTCAGTCAGACAGTAGAGCCAGTCAGTCAGACAGTAGAGCCAGTCAGTCAGACAGTAGAGCCAGTCAGTCAGACAGTAGAGCCAGTCAGTCAGACAGTAGAGCCAGTCAGTCAGACAGTAGAGCCAGTCAGTCAGACAGTAGAGCCAGTCAGTCAGACAGTAGAGCCAGTCAGTCAGACAGTAGATCCAGTCAGTCAGACAGTAGATCCAGTCAGTCAGACAGTAGATCCAGTCAGTCAGACAGTAGATCCAGTCAGTCAGACAGTAGATCCAGTCAGTCAGACAGTAGATCCAGTCAGTCAGACAGTAGATCCAGTCAGTCAGACAGTAAAGCCAGTCAGTCAGACAGTAGATCCAGTCAGTCAGACAGTAGATCCAGTCAGTCAGACAGTAGATCCAGTCAGTCAGACAGTAGATCCAGTCAGTCAGACAGTAGAGCCAGTCAGTCAGACAGTAGAGCCAGTCAGTCAGACAGTAGAGCCAGTCAGTCAGACAGTAGATCCAGTCAGTCAGACAGTAGATCCTGTCAGTCAGACATTAGATCCAGTCAGTCAGACAGTAGAGCCAGTCAGTCAGACATTAGAGCCTGTCAGTCAGACAGTAGAGCCTGTCAGTCAGACAGTAGAGCCTGTCAGTCAGGCAGTAGAGCCAGTCAGTCAGGCAGTAGAGCCAGTCAGTCAGACAGTAGAGCCAGTCAGTCAGACAGTAGAGCCAGTCAGTCAGACAGTAGAGCCAGTCAGTCAGACAGTAGAGCCAGTCAGTCAGACAGTAGATCCAGTCAGTCAGACAGTAGAGCCTGTCAGTCAGACAGTAGAGCCTGTCAGTCAGACAGTAGAGCCAGTCAGTCAGACAGTAGAGCCAGTCAGTCAGACAGTAGAGCCTGTCAGTCAGACAGTAGAGCCTGTCAGTCAGACAGTAGAGCCAGTCAGTCAGACAGTAGAGCCAGTCAGTCAGACAGTAGAGCCAGTCAGTCAGTCAGTAGAGCCAGTCAGTCAGACAGTAGAGCCTGTCAGTCAAGACAGTAGAGCCTGTCAGTCAGACAGTAGAGCCTGTCAGTCAGACAGTAGAGCCTGTCAGTCAGACAGTAGAGCCTGTCAGTCAGACAGTAGAGCCTGTCAGTCAGACAGTAGAGCCTGTCAGTCAGACAGTAGAGCCTGTCAGTCAGACAGTAGAGCCAGTCAGTCAGACGGTAGAGCCTGTCAGTCAGACGGTAGAGCCAATCAGTCAGACGGTAGAGCCAGTCAGTCAGACAGTAGAGCCAGTCAGTCAGACAGTAGAGCCAGTCAGTCAGACGGTAGAGCCAGTCAGTCAGACGGTAGAGCCAGTCAGTCAGACAGTAGAGCCAGTCAGTCAGACGGTAGAGCCAGTCAGTCAGACGGTAGAGCCAGTCAGTCAGACAGTAGAGCCAGTCAGTCAGACGGTAGAGCCTGTCAGTCAGACAGTAGAGCCTGTCAGTCAGACAGTAGAGCCTGTCAGTCAGACAGTAGGGCCTGTCAGTCAGACAGTAGAGCCTGTCAGTCAGACAGTAGAGCCTGTCAGTCAGACAGTAGAGCCTGTCAGTCAGACAGTAGAGCCAGTCAGTCAGACAGTAGAGCCAGTCAGTCAGACAGTAGAGCCTGTCAGTCAGACAGTAGAGCCTGTCAGTCAGACGGTAGAGCCTGTCAGTCAGACGGTAGAGCCTGTCAGTCAGACAGTAGAGCCTGTCAGTCAGACAGTAGAGCCTGTCAGTCAGACAGTAGAGCCTGTCAGTCAGACAGTAGAGCCTGTCAGTGTGTGTGTGTGGGGGGG
Source organism: Oncorhynchus keta (assembly GCF_023373465.1). Taxonomy (NCBI): domain Eukaryota; kingdom Metazoa; phylum Chordata; class Actinopteri; order Salmoniformes; family Salmonidae; genus Oncorhynchus; species Oncorhynchus keta. The sequence goes on along the minus strand of NC_068450.1, from coordinate 1,080,384 downwards.
GCTTCTCCTTCTCCTGTGTCTGGGGTTAGTGGAGCCCATAGCTGCTCCCTCTGTCAAGAGGAAACAAGCTGCTTCCAAAGGGCTCTGGTCTAAAGTAGTGCACTAAATAGGGAATAGGGTCTAAAGTAGTGCACTAAATAGGGAATAGGGTCTAAAGTAGTGCACTAAATAGGGAATAGGGTCTAAAGTAGTGCACTAAATAGGGAATAGGGTCTAAAGTAGTGCACTAAATAGGGAATAGGGTCTAAAGTAGTGCACTAAATAGGGAATAGGGTCTAAAGTAGTGCACTACATAGGGAATAGGGTCTAAAGTAGTGCACTACATAGGGAATAGTTTGCCATTTGGGACACAGACAATGAGTATCTTAAAGAGAGGGATGAGAGAGAGTAATTACACCATCAGGTAGACTGACGGAGGGAGACAAGGAAAACAACTGGGGTAGAGAGGGTGAGGAGGGAGAGAGGGTGAGGGTGAGGAAGAGAGAGAGGGTGAGGAGAGAGAGAGGGTGAGGGAGAGAGAGGGGTGAGGGTGAGGAAGAGTGAGGGTGAGGAGAGAGAGAGGGTGAGGAGAGAGAGAGGGTGAGGAGAGAGAGAGGGTGAGAGAGAGAGAGGGTGAGGAGAGAGAGAGGGTGAGGAGAGAGAGAGGGTGAGGAGAGAGAGAGGGTGAGGAGAGAGAGGGGGAGAGGAGAGAGAGGGTGAGGAGAGAGAGGGGGTGAGGAGAGAGAGGGGGGGAGGAGAGAGAGGGGGGAGGAGAGAGAGGGGGTGAGGAGAGAGAGGGGGTGAGGAGAGAGAGGGGGTGAGGAGAGAGAGGGGGTGAGGAAGAGAGAGGGTGAGGAAGAGAGACAGAGCGAGAGAGTGAGGAGAGAGAGGGGGTGAGGAAGAGAGAGGGGGTGAGGAAGAGTGAGGCTGAGGAGAAGAAACAGGGTGAGGAGAAGAAACAGGGTGAGGAGAAGAAACAGGGTGAGGAGAAGAAACAGGGTGAGGAGAAGTGAGGGTGAGGAGAAGTGAGGGTGAGGAGAAGTGAGGGTGAGGAGAAGTGAGGGTGAGGAGAAGTGAGGGTGAGGAGAAGTGAGGGTGAGGAGAAGTGAGGGTGAGGAGAAGTGAGGGTGAGGAGAAGTGAGGGTGAGGAGAAGTGAGGGTGAGGAGAAGTGAGGGTGAGGAGAAGTGAGAGTGAGGAGAAGTGAGGGTGAGGAGAAGTGAGAGTGAGGAGAAGTGAGAGTGAGGAGAAGTGAGGGGAAGTGAGAGTGAGGATAAGTGAGGAGAAGTGAGAGTGAGGATAAGTGAGGAAGAGAGAGAGGGTGAGGATAAGTGAGGGTGAGGAGAGAGAGAGTACTGCAGCTGTCCCTGAACCCAGCAGAACCCACAGCTGCACCTGAACCCAGCAGAACTAACAGCTGTCCCTGAACCCAGCAGAACTAACAGCTGTACCTGAACCAACAGCTGTCCCTGAACCCAGCAGAACTAACAGCTGTACCTGAACCCAGCAGAACTAACAGCTGTACCTGAACCCAGCAGAACTAACAGCTGTACCTGAACCAACAGCTGTCCCTGAACCCAGCAGAACTAACAGCTGTCCCTGAACCCAGCAGAACTAACAGCTTTACCTGAACTAACAGCTGTCCCTGAACCCAGCAGAACTAACAGCTGTCTCTGAACCCAGCAGAACTAACAGCTGTCTCTCAACCCAGCAGAACTAACAGCTGTCTCTGAACCCAGCAGAACTAACAGCTGTCTCTCAACCCAGCAGAACTAACAGCTGTACCTGAACCCAGCAGAACTAACAGCTGTACTGAACCCAGCAGAACCAACAGCTGTACCTGAACCCAGCAGAACTAACAGCTGTCCCTGAACCCAGCAGAACTAACAGCTTTACCTGAACTAACAGCTGTCCCTGAACCCAGCAGAACTAACAGCTGTCTCTGAACCCAGCAGAACTAACAGCTGTCTCTCAACCCAGCAGAACTAACAGCTGTCTCTGAACCCAGCAGAACTAACAGCTGTCTCTCAACCCAGCAGAACTAACAGCTGTACCTGAACCCAGCAGAACTAACAGCTGTACCTGAACCCAGCAGAACTAACAGCTGTACCTGAACCCAGCAGAACCAACAGCTGTACTTGAACCCAGCAGAACTAACAGCTGTACTGAACCCAGCAGAACTAACAGCTGTACTGAACCCAGCAGAACTAACAGCTGTACTGAACCCAGCAGAACTAACAGCTGTACTGAACCCAGCAGAACTAACAGCTGTACCTGAACCCAGCAGAACTAACAGCTGTACCTGAACCAACAGCTGTACTGAACCCAGCAGAACTAACAGCTGTACTAGTCTGTGGCCAGAACAGAGCAGGTCATCTGGTTTAAGAGGCGGTCAGCTAGACATCTTTAATAGTGGGCAGTAAACCCTATCATATAAACATCACTGGGTTGAGATGGCTAGTTAAACATCAATACACATCCCAGACTCTCTCTTCTCCAACCAACACTTCCTCCTCTCCAACTGACTCATCCACCTCTCCAACAGACTCATCCACCTCTCCAACAGACTCATCCACCTCTCCAACAGACTCATCCACCTCTCCAACAGACTCATCCACCTCTCCAACAGACTCATCCACCTCTCCAACAGACTCATCCACCTCTCCAACAGACTCATCCACCTCTCCAACAGACTCATCCATCTCTCCAACAGACTCATCCATCTCTCCAACAGACTCATCCATCTCTCCAACAGACTCATCCATCTCTCCAACAGACTCATCCATCTCTCCACTCCAACAGACTCATCCATCTCTCCAACAGACTCATCCATCTCTCCAACAGACTCATCCATCTCTCCAACAGACTCATCCATCTCTCCAACAGACTCATCCATCTCTCCAACAGACTCATCCATCTCTCCAACAGACTCATCCATCTCTCCAACAGACTCATCCATCTCTCCAACAGACTCATCCATCTCTCCAACAGACTCATCCATCTCTCCACTCCAACAGACTCATCCATCTCCATCTCTCCAACAGACTCATCCATCTCTCCAACAGACTCATCCATCTCTCCACTCCAACAGACTCATCCATCTCTCCACTCCAACAGACTCATCCATCTCTCCACTCCAACAGACTCATCAATCTCTCCAACAGACTCATCAATCTCTCCAACAGACTCATCAATCTCTCCAACAGACTCATCCATCTCCATCTCTCCAACAGACTCATCCATCTCCATCTCTCCAACAGACTCATCCATCTCTCCAACAGACTCATCCATCTCTCCAACAGACTCATCCATCTCTCCAACAGACTCATCCATCTCTCCAACAGACTCATCCATCTCTCCAACAGACTCATCCATCTCTCCAACAGACTCATCCATCTCTCCAACAGACTCATCCATCTCTCCAACAGACTCATCAATCTCTCCAACAGACTCACCCATCTCTCCAACAGACTCATCCATCTCCATCTCTCCAACAGACTCATCCATCTCCATCCAACAGACTCATCCATCTCTCTAAAAGATTCATCCATCTCTCTAAAAGATTCATCCATCTCTCCTCTCCAACAGACTCATCCATCTCCATCTCTCCAACAGACTCATCCATCTCTCCAACAGATTCATCCATCTCTCTAAAAGATTCATCCATCTCTCTAAAAGATTCATCCATCTCTCCTCTCCAACGGATTCATCCATCTACTTGGTAAAAGGCAGTAAACAGATGAATGTCGGAGCAGCTGTGTTGTGCTGTTAGACAGCCTCTCTAAAGGCTGTGCTGAGATCGTTAAACGGTGGGGCCCTCGGGGGCCATACCAGCCTGTCACACAGCACCTGCACCCATGGGAGGAGAGGAAACAATGGAACGAGAGACAGAGAGAGCTGGAGGGTGGACGCAGGCCGGACAGACCGAGGGAGGGATAAACAACAGGGTTTATGACATCTCTAAAGATCAAAGGCAGCTGGCTGCACACTAACCTGTTACACACACACACACACACACACACACAGAGAGAGGGAGCAGGTTAACAGAGAGCATCTTGGCATTTAAAGGTTATTTGGTTCATCGTTGTTCCAGTGAAGGATATTGCGGTGTGTCTATAATGAGAGGGTTTTAAACACAGTAACGAGGGTTGGACCTGTTCCTCTGCAGGGGCTCGGTGGGCCGGGGGCCAGATGAGCTACATGTTCCCTCCACTACACAGATTTATGAGAGTGGGCCAGGTGAGGAGTGGGCCAGATGAGCTACATGTTCCCCCCACTACACAGATTTATGAGAGTGGGCCAGGTGAGCTACATGTTCCCTCCACTACACAGATTTATGAGAGGGGGCCAGATGAGCTACATGTTCCCTCCACTACACAGATTTATGAGAGTGGGCCAGGTGAGGAGTGGGCCAGATGAGCTACATGTTCCCCCACTACACAGATTTATGAGAGTGGGCCAGGTGAGCTACATGTTCCCTCCACTACACAGATTTATGAGAGTGGGCCAGGTGAGCTACATGTTCTCTCCACTACACAGATTTATGAGAGTGGGCCAGGTGAGCTACATGTTCTCTCCACTACACAGATTTATGAGAGGGGGCCAGGTGAGCTACATGTTCCCTCCACTACACAGATTTATGAGAGTGGGCCAGGTGAGCGTGCACACACACAAAACTGTGATTTGTCCAAACAACCAGTGACATAATGGTTCCTCGTTATTAGTCACATCCCATCGTCCTCTATGTTACCGACGCCTCTGTCCTAGAGAGATTACACCCCCCCAGCCATCCCATCCAGCCTCAGTACCTTTGGCAGCATAGGCGTGGTCCTCTTGCTCTTCTTGCCAGTGGGATCATCCAGAAGGTCAGGTTCAAAGGCGTAGAGCTCCGTCAGCTCATTCATGGTGAAATGTCTCTCTATCTGCTGTTGATCCACCACTCGGAAGGACAGAGACTGTTTAGCCACCTGGCGGTCATAGATCTTCTCTTCCATAGTACCCTGGGAGGGGAAGAGGACAGGTCAGAGGACAGGTTTACATCTATAGTACCCTGGGAGGGGAAGAGGACAGGTTTACATCTATAGTACCCTGAGAGGGGAAGAGGACAGGTCAGAGGATACATCTATAGTACCCTGGGAGGGGAAGAGGACAGGTTTACATCTATAGTACCCTGAGAGGGGAAGAGGACAGGTTTACATCTATAGTACCCTGAGAGGGGAAGAGGACAGGTTTACATCTATAGTACCCTGGGAGGGGAAGAGGACAGGTCAGAGGACAGGTTTACATCTATAGTACCCTGAGAGGGGAAGAGGACAGGTCAGAGGACAGGTTTACATCTATAGTACCCTGAGAGGGGAAGAGGACAGGTCAGAGGACAGGTTTACATCTATAGTACCCTGAGAGGGGAAGAGGACAGGTCAGAGGACAGGTATACATCTATAGTACCCTGAGAGGGGAAGAGGACAGGTCAGAGGACAGGTATACATCTATAGTACCCTGAGAGGGGAAGAGGACAGGTCAGAGGACAGGTTTACATCTATAGTACCCTGAGAGGGGAAGAGGACAGGTCAGAGGACAGGTATACATCTATAGTACCCTGAGAGGGGAAGAGGACAGGTCAGAGGACAGGTATACATCTATAGTACCCTGAGAGGGGAAGAGGACAGGTCAGAGGACAGGTTTACATCTATAGTACCCTGAGAGGGGAAAGAGGACAGGTCAGAGGACAGGTATACATCTATAGTACCCTGAGAGGGGAAGAGGACAGGTTTACATCTATAGTACCCTGAGAGGGGACGAGGACAGGTCAGAGGACAGGTTTACATCTATAGTACCCTGAGAGGGGAAGAGGACAGGTCAGAGGACAGGTATACATCTATAGTACCCTGAGAGGGGAAGAGGACAGGTCAGAGGACAGGTATACATCTATAGTACCCTGAGAGGGGAAGAGGACAGGTCAGAGGACAGGTATACATCTATAGTACCCTGAGAGGGGAAGAGGACAGGTTTACATCTATAGTACCCTGAGAGGGGAAGAGGACAGGTTTACATCTATAGTACCCTGAGAGGGAAAGAGGACAGGTCAGAGGACAGGTATACATCTATAGTACCCTGAGAGGGGAAGGGACAGGTTTACATCTATAGTACCCTGAGAGGGGAAGAGGACAGGTCAGAGGACAGGTTTACATCTATAGTACCCTGAGAGGGGAAGAGGACAGGTCAGAGGACAGATATACATCTATAGTACCCTGAGAGGGGAAGAGGACAGGTCAGAGGACAGGTATACATCTATAGTACCCTGAGAGGGGAAGAGGACAGGTCAGAGGACAGGTATACATCTATAGTACCCTGAGAGGGGAAGAGGACAGGTTTACATCTATAGTACCCTGAGAGGGGAAGAGGACAGGTCAGAGGACAGGTTTACATCTATAGTACCCTGAGAGGGGAAGAGGACAGGTTTACATCTATAGTACCCTGAGAGGGGAAGAGGACAGGTCAGAGGACATGTTTACATCTATAGTACCCTGAGAGGGGAAGAGGACAGGTTTACATCTATAGTACCCTGAGAGGGGAAGAGGACAGGTTTACATCTATAGTACCCTGAGAGGGGAAGAGGACAGGTTTACATCTATAGTACCCCGAGGGGAAGAGGACAGGTTTACATCTATAGTACCCCGAGGGGAAGAGGACAGGTCAGAGGACAGGTTTACATCTATAGTACCCTGAGAGGGGAAGAGGACAGGTTTACATCTATAGTACCCTGAGAGGGGAAGAGGACAGGTTTACATCTATAGTACCCTGAGAGGGGAAGAGGACAGGTTTACATCTATAGTACCCTGAGAGGGGAAGAGGACAGGTTTACATCTATAGTACCCCGAGGGGAAGAGGACAGGTTTACATCTATAGTACCCTGAGAGGGGAAGAGGACAGGTTTACATCTATAGTACCCTGAGAGGGGAAGAGGACAGGTTTACATCTATAGTACCCTGAGAGGGGAAGAGGACAGGTTTACATCTATAGTACCCTGAGAGGGGAAGAGGACAGGTTTACATCTATAGTACCCCGAGGGGAAGAGGACAGGTCAGAGGACAGGTTTACATCTATAGTACCCTGAGAGGGGAAGAGGACAGGTTTACATCTATAGTACCCTGAGAGGGGAAGAGGACAGGTTTACATCTATAGTACCCCGAGGGGAAGAGGACAGGTCAGAGGACAGGTTTACATCTATAGTACCCTGAGAGGGGAAGAGGACAGGTGTCCAGCTACACGCCACTACGTAACTAACGGTCCAGCTACAAACGCCACTCCGTCACTGTCCAGCTAAACACGCCACTACGTCACTGTCCAGCTAAACACGCCACTACGTCACTGTCCAGCTAAACACGCCACTACGTCACTGTCCAGCTAAACACGCCACTACGTCACTGTCCAGCTAAACACGCCACTACGTCACTGTCCAGCTACAAACGCCACTACGTCACTGTCCAGCTAAACACGCCACTACGTCACTGTCCAGCTACAAACGCCACTACGTCACTGTCCAGCTAAACACGCCACTCCGTCACTGTCCAGCTAAACACGCCACTACGTCACTGTCCAGCTACACACGCCACTACGTCACTGTCCAGCTAAACACGCCACTACGTCACTGTCCAGCTAAACACGCCACTACGTCACTGTCCAGCTAAACACGCCACTACGTCACTGTCCAGCTACACACGCCACTACGTCACTGTCCAGCTACACACGCCACTACGTCACTGTCCAGCTACACGCCACTACGTCACTGTCCAGCTAAACACGACACTACGTCACTGTCCAGCTAAACACGACACTACGTCACTGTCCAGCTAAACACGACACTACGTCACTGTCCAGCTAAACACGCCACTACATCACTGTCCAGCTAAACACGCCACTACGTCACTGTCCAGCTAAACACGCCACTACGTCACTGTCCAGCTAAACACGCCACTACGTCACTGTCCAGCTAAACACGCCACTACGTCACTGTCCAGCTAAACACGCCACTACGTCACTGTCCAGCTACACACGTCACTATATCACTGTCCAGCTACACACTCCACTACGTCACTGTCCAGCTACACACGTCACTATATCACTGTCCAGCTAAACATGGTACTGTCCAGCAACACATGACACCACGTCACTAACTGTCCAGCTACACATGCCACTACGTCATTAACTGTCCAGCTACACATGCCAATACGTCATTAACTGTCCAGCTACACATGCCACTACGTCACTGTCCAGCTACACACGCCACTACGTCACTGTCCAGCTACACACGCCACTACGTCACTGTCCAGCTACACACGCCACTACGTCACTGTCCAGCTACACACGCCACTACGTCACTGTCCAGCTACACGCCACTACGTCACTGTCCAGCTAAACACGACACTACGTCACTGTCCAGCTAAACACGACACTACGTCACTGTCCAGCTAAACACGACACTACGTCACTGTCCAGCTAAACACGACACTACGTCACTGTCCAGCTAAACACGCCACTACGTCACTGTCCAGCTAAACACGCCACTACGTCACTGTCCAGCTACACACGTCACTATATCACTGTCCAGCTACACACTCCACTACGTCACTGTCCAGCTAAACACGCCACTACGTCACTGTCCAGCTACACACGTCACTATATCACTGTCCAGCTACACACTCCACTACGTCACTGTCCAGCTACACACGTCACTATATCACTGTCCAGCTAAACATGGTACTGTCCAGCAACACATGACACCACGTCACTAACTGTCCAGCTACACATGCCACTACGTCATTAACTGTCCAACTACACACGACACTACGTCACTAACTATCCAACTACACATGCCACTACGTCATTAACTGTCCAACTACACACGACACTACGTCACTAACTATCCAACTACACACGCCACTACGTCACTAACTGTCCAGCTACACACGCCACTAACTGTCCAGCTACACATGCCACTACGTCACTAACTGTCCAACTACACACGCCACTAACTGTCCAGCTACACATGCCACTACGTCACTAACTGTTCAGCTACACACACCACTACGTCACTAACTGTCCAGAATAACACGCCACTAACTGTCCAGCTACACACACCACTAACTGTCCAGCTACACATGCCACTACGTCACTAACTGTCCAGCTACACACGCCACTAACTGTCCAGCTACACATGCCACTACGTCACAAACTGTCCAACTACACACACCACTACGTCACAAACTGTCCAACTACACACACCACTACGTCACTAACTGTTCAGCTACACACACCACTACGTCACTAACTGTCCAGCTACACACGCCACTAACTGTCCAGCTACACATGCCACTACGTCACTAACTGTCCAGCTCCACGACACTATGTCACTAACTGTCCAACTACACACGCCACTAACAGTCCAGCTACACATGCCACTACGTCACTGCCCGGCTACACATGCCACTACGTCACTAACTGTCCAGCTACAGATGCCACTACGTCATTAACTGTCCAACTACACACGGCACTACGTCACTAACTGTCCAGCTACACATGGCACTACGTCACTAACTGTCCAGCTACACACGACACTACGTCACTAACTGTCCAGCTACACACGACACTACGTCACTAACTGTCCAGCTACACATGACACTACGTCACTAACTGTCCAGCTACAGATGCCACTACGTCATTAACTGTCCAACTACAAACGGCACTACGTCACTAACTATCCAACTACACATGGCACTACGTCACTAACTGTCCAGCTACACATGCCACTACGTCACTAACTGTCCAACAACACACGGCACTACGTCACTAACTGTCCAGCTACACACGCCACTACGTCATTAACTGTCCAACTACACATGCCAATACGTCACTAACTGTCCAGCTACACACGCCACTAACTGTCCAGCTACTCACGCCACTACTTCACTAACTGTCCAGCTACACAAGACACTACGTCACTGTCTAGCTAAACACGCCACTACGTCACTGTCCAGCTACACACGCCACTACGTCACTGTCCAGCTACACACGCCACTATGTCACTGTCCAGCTTCACACGCCACTACGTCACTGTCCAGCTACACATGCCACTACGTCACTGTCCAGCTACACACCACTACGTCACTAACTGTCCAGCTACACGACACTACGTCACTAACTGTCCAGAATAACACGCCACTAACTGTCCAGCTACACACACCACTACGTCACTAACTGTCCAGCTACACGCCACTACGTCACTAACTGTCCAGCTACACGACACTACGCCACTAACTGTCCAGCTACACGGCACTACGCCACTAACTGTCCAGCTACACGGCACTACGTCACTAACTGTCCAGCTACACGGCACTACGTCACTAACTGTCCAGCTACACACGACACTACGTCACTAACTGTCCAGCTACACACCACACTACGTCACTAACTGTCCAGCTACACACCACACTACGTCACTAACTGTCCAGCTACACACCACACTACGTCACTAACTGTCCAGCTACACACCACACTACGTCACTAACTGTCCAGCTACACACCACACTACGTCACTAACTGTCCAGCTACACACGACACTACGTCACTAACTGTCCAGCTACACACGACACTACGTCACTAACTGTCCAGCTACACACGACACTACGTCACTAACTGTCCAGCTACACACGCCACTACGTCACTAACTGTCCAGCTACACACACACACTACGTCACTAACTGTCCAGCTACACACGACACTACGTCACTAACTGTCCAGCTACACACGACACTACGTCACTAACTGTCCAGCTACACACACCACTACGTCACTAACTGTCCAGCTACACACACCACTACGTCACTAACTGTCCAGCTACACACACCACTACGTCACTAACTGTGCAGCTACACACACCACTACGTCACTAACTGTCCAGCTACACACAACTACGTCACTAACTGTCCAGCTACACACAACACTACGTCACTAACTGTCCAGCTACACACGCCACTACGTCACTAACTGTCCAGCTACACACGACACTACGTCACTAACTGTCCAGCTACACACACCACTACGTCACTAACTGTCCAGCTACACACACACTACGTCACTAACTGTCCAGCTACACACCACACTACGTCACTAACTGTCCAGCTACACACGTCACTATATCACTGTCCAGCTAAACATGGTACTGTCCAGCTACACATGCCACTACGTCATTAACTGTCCAGCTACACATGCCAATACGTCATTAACTGTCCAGCTACACACGACACTACGTCATTAACTGTCCAACTACACACGACACTACGTCATTAACTGTCCAACTACACACGACACTACGTCACTAACTGTCCAGCTACACACGCCACTACGTCACTAACTGTCCAGCTACACACGACACTACGTCACTAACTATCCAACTACACACGCCACTACGTCACTAACTGTCCAGCTACACACGCCACTAACTGTCCAGCTACACATGCCACTACGTCACTAACTGTCCAACTACACACACCACTACGTCACTAACTGTCCAGCTACACGACACTACGTCACTAACTGTTCAGCTACACACACCACTACGTCACTAACTGTCCAGCTACACACGCCACTAACTGTCCAGCTACACATGCCACTACGTCACTAACTGTCCAGCTCCACGACACTATGTCACTAACTGTCCAACTACACACGCCACTAACAGTCCAGCTACACATGCCACTACGTCACTGCCCGGCTACACATGCCACTACGTCACTAACTGTCCAGCTACAGATGCCACTACGTCATTAACTGTCCAACTACACACGGCACTACGTCACTAACTATCCAACTACACATGGCACTACGTCACTAACTGTCCAGCTACACACGACACTACGTCACTAACTGTCCAGCTACAGATGCCACTACGTCATTAACTGTCCAACTACACACGGCACTACGTCACTAACTGTCCAGCTACACATGACACTACGTCACTAACTGTCCAACTACAGATGCCACTACGTCATTAGCTCTCCGGCTACACATGCCACTACGTCACTAACTGTCCAACTACACACGCCACTAACTGTCCAGCTACTCACGCCACTACTTCACTAACTGTCCAGCTACACAAGACACTACGTCACTGTCTAGCTAAACACGCCACTACGTCACTGTCCAGCTACACACGCCACTACGTCACTGTCCAGCTACACACGACACTACGTCACTAACTGTCCAGCTACACACGACACTACGTCACTAACTGTCCAGCTACACACGACACTACGTCACTAACTGTCCAACTACACACCACACTACGTCACTAACTGTCCAGCTACACACCACACTACGTCCAGCTACACACCACACTACGTCACTAACTGTCCAGCTACACACCACACTACGTCCAGCTACACACCACACTACGTCACTAACTGTCCAGCTACACACCACACTACGTCCAGCTACACACCACGTCACTACGTCCAGCTACACATCACACTACGTCACTAACTGTCCAGCTACACACCACACTACGTCCAGCTACACACCACACTACGTCACTAACTGTCCAGCTACACACCACACTACGTCCAGCTACACACCACACTACGTCACTACGTCCAGCTACACATCACACTACGTCACTACGTCCAGCTACACACCACACTACGTCACTACGTCCAGCTGCACATCACTACGTCACTACGTCCAGCTACACATCACTACGTCCAGCTACAATACACATTTTCTAACTATGGAGTTCCTACTTTGTTGTCCTGGATATTTTTCTGAACTCTGCTGGGTATTACGTGACTGGCTGGCTGGCTGGTTGACTGACTGACTGACTGGTTGACTGACTGACTGGCCGGCTGGTTGACTGACTGACTGGCCGGCTGGTTGACTGACTGACTGGCTGGCTGGTTGACTGACTGACTGGCCGGCTGGTTGACTGACTGACTGACTGGCCGGCTGGTTGACTGACTGACTGGCTGGTTGACTGGCTGGCTGGCTGGCTGACTGGTTACCTGAGCCAGGAATCGGTAGACGTAGCAGGTCTTGAGCTGTCTGACTGACTGGTTACCTGAGCCAGGAATCGGTAGACGTAGCAGGTCTTGAGCTGTCTGACTGACTGGTTACCTGAGCCAGGAATCGGAAGACGTAGCAGGTCTTGAGCTGTCTGACTGACTGGTTACCTGAGCCAGGAATCGGTAGACGTAGCAGGTCTTGAGCTGTCCGAAGCGGTAGAGCCTGAAGATACTCTGGATGTCCAGCACATTTCCAGGACGCGTCGAAGATGATGACCCTGTTAGCTCCTATCAGGTTGATGCCCAGAGAACCAGCCCTGGTCGAGATCAGGAACAACCGACCTCTACAGAGGGAGAGAAGGAGAGTTAGAGAGGGAGGGAGAGAAAGGGAGAGAGTTAGAGAGAGAGAGTTGGAGAGACGAGAGAGAGAGAGAGTTGGAGAGCTAGAGAGAGAGAGAGTTGGACCTGAGAGTTGGAGAGAAGAGAGAGTTGGAGAGAGAGTCCAGAGAGACCTGAGAGAGAGTCGGAGAGAGAGAGAGAGAGTCTGAGTGGAGAGAGAGAGTTGGAGAGAGAGAGGTCTAGAGAGTTGGAGAGAGAGAGAGACTAGAGTTGAGAGAGAGACCCACTGACGAGAGAGTTGGAAGAGAGAGAGAGAGAGTTGGAGAGAGAGAGAGAGAGCCAGAGAGTTGGAGAGAGAGAGTTGGAGACTAGAGTTGGAGCTACAGACCACTAGAGGTTGGAGAGAGAAGAGTTGGAGAGAGAGGAAGAGGGAGAGAGGGGAGAGAGTTCGAGAGAGAGTTAGAGAGGGAGAGTTAGAGAGGGAGAGTTAGAGAGGGAGAGTTAGAGAGGGAGAGTTAGAGAGGGAGAGTTAGAGAGGGAGCTTAGAGAGGACTGAGTTAGAGAGGGAGGAAGAGAGACGAGAGGTAAGAGAGAGGACTGACTGTAAGAGCCAGGAAGAGTAAGAGAGGGTCTTAGAGAGAGGAAGAGTTACTGAGTTACCAGAGCCAGTTAGAGACGTAGAGAGAGAGAGAGTTAGAGAGTTAGAGACTGGAGAGAGAGAGAGAGAAGAGAGAGACTAGAGAGAGAGCTGTCTGAGAGACTGAGAGAGAGAGAGAGAGAGAGAACTGAGGAGAGAGAGAGAGGGAGCCAGTTAGAGAGGGAGAGTTAGAGAGGGAGAGTTAGAGAGGGAGAGTTAGAGAGGGAGAGTTAGAGACGAGCAGCTAGAGCTGGAGAGTTAGAGAGAGAGAATCGTTAGACGTAGAGGTCTTGAGCTGAGTTAGAGAGGGAGAGGGGAG